>NC_134362.1:50415216-50715216 GCF_048569485.1 Anomaloglossus baeobatrachus
ACCCTCACCTCATCCCGTATCTCGGCAAGAATGGACGAGAACAGCTCTCGAATGACTAGTTCTGGTTGTAAAACCTCCAGGCTCAGCTCTTCCTCTGGGATATTGGGAGCCACAGCCTAAAATGGGAGACAAAATGTGTGTGTTATAACCTCATCTCATAAATATACTTATAGCCCATGTTACTTGGTTACTACCAATGTCCTCAAAATGCCAACTCATACATGACCTTTCACATCAACCAGTTCTACCAGTCTGAACAAGTCTTCAACCCAAATAGGAGCTCAGCTTAGAATGGGCAGAACAATAACCCCCTGAGGCAACCAAAATCGCCGCCTATAGGAGTTACCGTTCTTAAGCTGGACATACACATTTACTAGCCCTCATTTGGCCGACAGCCATTCCTCCCAATCCCTCATACACCTGTTTACTTGGTGGAGTGTTTATGGTACGAGGGATGCCAACCACTGCCGGCAATAGCTCATCTCATGTGATAACTAAGGGATTGGGCATGTTTATTTCCAGCAGCCTGATCCTTCCATCAAGAAAAAGTCAGGACATCACCTATACATTAGCTGGTTGCCCCGGAATCACCTGCCTTAATGTGATATTGGCGCTCCGCCTGCGCCCTGATGCAGCACTGTTATGATTTACACTTCTACTATGGGGAGGAGGTTGAGAAAGGAGATAGCAGGTCACATTTTCTCTATTGATTTCCACATTTGCTTTACCTTGGGTTCAGGATGTCCTCCTGGTACATCGAGCTGGCCCGGTGCCTCTCCAACTCTATGGCTTCTTCTCAGCATCACAAAGCGCCCGTCTTTGCACTGAAGAGCGGCTCCTACGCCGAGTGGCTGTGCCAAGTACGCCTGCGTGTCTCCAAACTCTTGTCCTCCCTTCTCTTGCAGGGCACTTGCCTCTCCGGACCAGTTGGTACCCAGGAAGTCTCTGTAACATGTCAGCGCCAGGTGTAGGGTAAGCCCTCCCGGTTCATCCAAGGCAGCTTCACTTCCTCCTCCCTTTCTTCCGCCGTCACTCTCGAGACTTTCTAGATTCACCTTCTCCTTTTTCTGCTTGGCTGCCTCTCCTCCTCCAGCCTCTCCTTCCGGAAGGACAGAATGAAGCCTGAATTTGGCTCCATTGAATACCCAGGGTTGCTTCCGTTGACGTTCTTCAAAGTCCACGACAATTCGTTCTTCTAATGGAGGAGGAAGACGACGGCGCTGGTACAGAGGGGAGAGCTGAGCGTGAACTTTTCGTTGAGGGATCCCCTTAGGGGTCGGACTACAGTATAAGATGGAGATCTCGGGATCCATGTGTCCTGCAGGAAGAACATGAGGTTGGGTCATTATCGAATAATTAGAAAAACAGAGAACGGCACAAAATAAGTCGGCTAGCCTCAACTTTCATGTTTCTCCATGTCCCAAAGAAGAATAAATACCAAATCGAGGTCCCATGCAAACTCCTTACATGGGGTAACCACCAAGTTACCTGGCATCAAACCATTGAGGGCATCTGATGCAATACTCCAGCTCCATCGCAGAAGGGTAGAGGTTGTAGGTGCTCATTCCTTAGGTGCCCCCAATGGCTATAATAAACATAAAGCACTACACTAATGTATTACGGACAGTAGACATATAGCACATATTACCAGTCAGTGTAGTAAGGAGACCTCCTGTAGTCAGGCCTGCCGCCTCTAATTCATAGTGCTCAGTACAAGGAGCCGCAGTGATTATAAGCCTCACCCTCCTCCTCTCTCGCGTCACGGACACCCCGGAATGTGACCCATCCAGTGCAGCGGTTTCTGCCCCACCTAGTGACACCGTGCACGGCACACACCGTACAACCTCCCACCGAGCTGCAGACATGTCCTCACAGACTTCACTATGAGGGGCCAATGCTGATCTCCATAAAACTGCACTGACAATGCTTGGGGGACAATGTGGAGAGCACAGTTTAGGGGGTTAATGTGGATGTGGCAACACCAGGGAGCATTTTTTTGGTTTTCTTTTCTTCTTTTCACATTTTCCAGATTTTTTTATTTTTTTTTTAAATCCAATAAACAATGAAGAAAAGTCTAGTTTTTATAAAAATAAATAAATAAATAAATAAAAATAAATGAGAAAATGCTTTTTAACCTTCCCATTGATTTGTATTGTACAGTACAGAGCATCTTCAGTATAGAAAACACCTGAAGAACGGTCGGATCACTATTATTTTTAGCTTCTTGGTGTCTTTGTAAACCTGAAGAGGTTAAAATAATAAATAATGATATTTTTATAGTGCCAACATATTCCGCAGCACATAAGAATGGAGCCTGAACATATGAACAGAAAGATCCATTCTATCTAGTGTTTTATTAGCGCTTTATCCACCAATTATTATTTTTTTTTTTAGCGGAGTGTGGACATACCCTAAAGACCCTCACGTGAAGACACCGATATAATATTAACAGCATTTAGTCACTTATATAGCGCCATTAATTCTGCAGCGCTTTACATACATTATCACTGTCCCCATTGGGGCTCACAATCTACATTCCCGATCAGTATGTCTTTGGAGTGGGGGAGGAAACGGGAGACCCCGGAGGAAACCCACACAAACACGGGGAGTACATAAAAACGCCTTGCAGAGGTCGTCCTTGGTGGGATTTGAACCCAGAACCCCAGCGCTGCAAGACTGCAGTGCTAACCACAGAGCCACCGTGCAGTGCTAACCACTGAGTCACCATTGACGTGTTTGGTCAATTGTCTAATTTGCTGGTCAATTGATTGTTGGGGAACTAATATAAAATAAAATATTATATATTATATATATATATATATATATATATATAATATATTATATACATATATATATATATATATATATATATTTCGGACTGCCGATCGCTTTGTTCTCCGGAGATAATCTTCCGACTGACAAGTTAGCAGGCAGTTTTCTCATAGGGGACATAAGATCACCTGAACAATCAAACGCTCCTGTGTAAGGGACGGTCAGCGCAAATATCTATCGGCCAGTCATCTGAAGCATTGTACAGCCGACAGTCATCTAATGTGTACAGGGCCTTAAAGAGAATCTGTCACCAGGTTTTTGCAGCATAATGTAGGGGCAGAGACCCTGATTCCAGTGATATGTCACAGTATAATTTTGATAGAATTATTTGTTAATCAGCAGTAGATTATCATTACAGGACTACTTGGCGTGCTGCCAGCATATTCATTAGCTCTGATTAACCCTGCCCCCACTACTGATTGACAGCTTTCTGTGTACCTGTATATGGACAGAAAGCTGTCAGTGGTGTGGGCATCAATATAGAGCTCCACATTCATATATCTGCAGCAGAGAAAACAATGATTTTATCAAAATGACAACAGCTCAGTAAGTGACACATCGCTGGAATCAGGGTCTCTGTCTCTACATTATGCTGCTCTCAGATGGATAAGCATAAACTTGGTGACAGATTCCCTTTAAATGTAAAAATGCAGCTTAATCCTGATGCGTGTATTGTTACATTACCGAGATGGTGCCAATCATCCAAAAACAGTCATGCCCAATATGCTGTTATCACGCTCCTAGCGACATAACGACATCATAGTGTATGCAGGGAGACTGGAGGGCAGAAGATCTCCTACTCCCGCTACACACCCCTTCACTACATATATCTATGTATATATACAGTGTGTATCCTGCGTAGAGGAGGCGTCAGATGGGTGCAGCCATGATGGGCAGTGATGTCAGCGCCTGGTCACCAGGTTCACATTCCAGACACTGTAATGTAGCCGCAGCGGCGCAGACTGGTTCCCACATTATGTACATTGTGTTACATAAGACACCTAATACCAGGCCAGCAGCTGAACAAATGCAGCAGCGGTAATCCTCTGCTCAGATCCTGGAGTTCACACTAATTAGTGCATAGAAACGAGGACTTGTTAGGAGGAAATTGGAAGTGCTCAACAATCCCACACAGTGTAACAGGTCTATGGAAGCCCTCAGTATACCACCGGGATGGGTCAGACGTAGTCACAGGACCCTAACCTAGGATATTCCGCCCGGCGTCCCCTTACCTGCGTTTCCCAGCACAGCAGAGCTCAGGTCGCCAGTCCTGCAGGGAGCCTTTCCAGTGTCTGCAGCTGGTTGCCTGCAGCGCCTGTGCGCAGGTTGGAAACTTGCAGCTGTCACTCATTAGTTATCATCCAAAATTCAATAGAAAAAGTCTGAACATGTACGAGAGGGGACTGACATTTCATGTCTAGAGCTGCTGATTGCAGAAAGATATGGCCGAATATGCCGCTAAAGCCCCCTGAATACTGCGCGGAGATTCCCACTCATTCATGTCCCATTCATTCATGCTATTCCAATCCATTGTAATGCTCTGGTATAAGCGCAAAACTAAGGGCATGTGCCCACGATCAGGACTCCCTGCTTCCTGGATGTGGCAGGTCCTGACCTGCGGGGCCGGGGGTCTCCTCCGTAGGGGACTGCAGCTGTTCGTACCCACAATCAGGGTTCAGTGAGCTGCAGTTTCTCGCTTGTGTTCTCCCTATGGAAGATGCATGTGATTCTGCAGCAAAAAACTGACATGCTGCAGTCTGGAAAAACGCACCGCAGGTCAGTGTTTGCTTCGGAAAAACAAACAAACAGTGTTCACGAGATTTCTAGAAATCCCATCGACTGTGCTTGTGCTGTACAACGCAGTGTTTTGGATGCAGCTGAAGCATGCTGTGTCCAAAACGCTACAAACACTGATCGTGGGGATGTAGCCTAGTGCGTTTTACCCGCGGATTTACCCGCGGATTTGCCGGGGAAATTTCTTGAGAAATGTCTGCAATCTTTGTGCAGACATTTCCCAGCAAATCCTATGTGAAAAAAAAATAGCTGTGCGCACGCTGCGGATTTTTCTCAAGAAATTTCCTTGAGCAGAATTTCTTGAGAAAATTTCTTGAGAAAATGAGCATGTCAATTCTTTTCCGCAGGGAACAACCTGCGGGAAAATTGCGGGCAATTTGCGGCTAATCTGCGGCAAATCCGCATGCGGATTTACCGCGGATTTGGTGTGGATTTTTTCCTGAGGTCCGGAAATCTTCCACTCCCAGAAGTTTCTCAAGAAATTTTCTTGAGAAACTTCACAGTTCTAGTGCGCACAAAGCCTAAGGCCGGCGTCACATGGGACGATCTATCGGGCGATCGCACGAGCGATCGTACCCGCCCCCGTCGTTTGTGCGTCGCGGGCAATTAAATGCCCAAGGCGCACAAAGTCGTTAACCCCCGTCACACGCACTTACCTCCCGAACGACGTCGCTGTGGGCGGCAAACATCCTCTTCCTGAAGGCGGAGGGACGTTTGGCGTCACAGCGACAGACAGTGGCCGGCCAATAGAAGCGGAGGGGCGGAGATGAGTGGGACATAACATCCCGCCCACCTCCTTCCTTCCTCATTGCCGGCGGCCGCAGGTAAGCTGTGTTCGTCGTTCCCGGGGTGTCACACAGAGCGACGTGCGCTGCCTCAGGAACAATGAACAACCGGCGCGCAGAAGGACGATCGATTTTTTTTGAAAATGAGCGACGTGTCAACGAGCAACGATAAGGTGAGTATTTTTGCTCGTTCACAGTTGCTCGGAGGCGTCACACACTACGATATGTCAAACGAGGCCGGATGTGCTCACTACCGATGTGACCCCGACGATATATCGTAGCGTGTAACGGGCCCTTACGAGTCTGATCCTTCGTGATGGCTCCCAAAGTGACAGTATTAGGCCATGCTATTTTTTTGTTCAATAAATGTGATGGTGTGTGCTATCGAGACTCCATACACAGCCTAGGGTGCTGTTCACATGTCCAGTAGTTATTTTCGTTTTTGTTTTTTTTTTATCTGTTTTGGGATCATAAAAACAAACAATGTTCCAGTACAGGACCAATTCATCTGAGTGGGAAGTGTTTGCCACCTTTTTACTCTGCTATCCGCCTTTTAACTGGATAAAAAAAACAAACAAAAAAAAAAAAAACCAAAAACAAAGTCTGTACAACTTTGTCTGGCATTTTCACGACTAGATTTAAAAAAAAAAAAAAAAAAAAAAAATAAAAAAAAAAAAAATAGAAAATTTCTGTCGAAGTCTATGGGAAACATATCAAAATGGTTACTACCCATCAGTTATGTCATCTAAAGCTATGTGCACACAGTTTTTTTGCTGACTTTTCGGAGTAGTTCTTGAAGAGTTTTGAGAGTTGGAGAGTCTTTGCTCAGTGGCTATGTACACACGACATTTTTTTTTTAAACTGAGTTTTGCCAGGCGAAACCACTTCTTGAATAAATGTCCGTCTTTTTCCCGAGGCGTCGCCACCAGTGATTTTGCAGCTGTTCCAAGCCCAGCATTAAGGATCAAACAGCATCAGGAAAACCAAGGAACACACCAGACAAGTCCAGGATGAAGTTGTGCAGACGTGTAAGGCTATGTGCACACGTTGAGTATTTGTATGCAGAGATTTCTGCATCTCTTGGCAGGAAAACTGCAGCGGCAAAAACTTGCGTTTTACCGCATTTTCTACCGATATTGGGCATCAATGAATGCCGTAGAGATAGATAACAGACAGACATAATTGCACAACCCCTGATATATAATAAAATTGTACTCTGTGGAGCTTAATTGGACAGCTTTTTATGATTAAATAAATGGAAAAAATAAAACTGTGGGGTCCCCCCCTATTGTTGATAACCAGCAAAGGTAAAACAGACAGCTGCAGGCTGATATTATCAGTCTGGGAAGGTCCATGGTTATTGGTCGCTTCCCAGCCCACAGCCGCCCCAGAATTAGTACAGCACATTGGGGTATGTGCACACGATCAGGACATGCTGCAGCATGTCCTGCTCTCCTGCGGGGCCGCAAGTGCTTAACACAGGCAACTGCCCGTGCCCACGATCGGGCTGTTGCGGTCTCTCTCTGTTCTCCTTGCGGAGAACACTCGCATCTCCGCAGCAATAAATTGACATACTGCATTTTGCAGAAAGCCGCACCGCATGTCAGTTTACACTGCGGGAAAAACAAGCACAGTGGCCCTAGGAGTTCTAAAAATCCCATACACTATGCTTGTACTGTACAACGCAGCATTTTGGACCCAGTGAAAACACGCTGCGTCAAAAACGCGGTGTGTGGGCATGCAGCTTTAGATGCACCAATTCTAGTGCTTTGCTTCGGCTCTTCCCGACTGCCCTGGTGCAGTGGCAATTTGGGTAATGGTACCTGGGGTTGATGTCAGCTGTTAAATGTCAGCTGCCATCAAGCCCTGGTGTTAGTAATGGAGACGTGTCTATCAGACCGCCTTATTACTAAGCCAGTAAGTTTAAAAAAAAAAAAAAAAAAGGGGAAAAAATTGTTTATTTTATTACCACTTTCCCTGGTTCATCATTTTATAGAAAATATAAAAAAAAATAAATGAATAAACCCATGCTGGTCTGAGATTATCCAGGGATTTCGACATTGTTTTTTTTATTTACATTTGTGAACTAACAAACAAGAAAAAAAAACAACAAAAAAGCAAAAACACTATCCCTCGTTCCCATTTCCAATGTAGTCCAATGGGTTTTTACAATGTTCCTGGATCACATTGATCAAAGTCTATGGAGCCTCAGAACAAGGCTCCATAGACTTTGAGCATTAAGCGGGCTTTACACACTGCGATATTGGTCCCGATATCGCTAGTGTGGGTACCCGCCCCCATCTGTTGTGCGACACGGGCAAATCGCTGCCCGTGCCGCACAACATCGCCCAGACCCGTCACACATACATACCTGCCCGGCGACGTCGCAGTGACCGGCGAACCGCCTCCTTTCTAAGGGGGCGGTCCGTGCGGCGTCACAGCGACGTCACTGAGCGGCCGCCCAATAGCAGCGGAGGGGCGGAGCTGAGCGGGACGTAACATCCCGCCCACCTCCTTCCTTCCGCATAGCGGCCGGGACGCAGGTAAGGAGAGGTTCCTCGTTCCTGCGGTGTCACATGGAGCGATGTGTGCTGCCGCAGGAACGAGGAGCAACTTCGTTACTGCTGCAGTAACGATTTTTGAGAATGGACCCCCATGTCACCGATGAGCGATTTTGCACGTTTTTGCAACGATGCAAAATCGCTCATCGGTGTCACACGCAACGGCATCGCTAATGCGGCCGGATGTGCGTCACCAAATCCGTGACCCCAACGAGTTCGCATTAGCGATGTCGTAGCGTGTAAAGCCCCCTTTAGTCACTCCAGGCTCATGTGGCGCTCCTCAAGACCTGGGATACTGATGAGCAGTGACGTTGGGAACATCAATTGCTGCAGTCCTGAATATAAGGCTGTGTGTCCACGTTGCTTTTTACCTGCTTTTTACCTGCTTTTTCAACCGCAGCGTTTAGGCTATGTGTCCATGTTGCTTTTTACCTGCTTTTTTGCTGCTTTTTCAACTGCAGCGTTTAATGCCAAAATGGATGTGTTCTACTTTTCAAGTATAGTCTATGGGAATTTGGATTTCTTGTTTACACTATGCAGTTCAAAAAGGTGCCTTTTTGTGGCAGAAATTTGGGCAAAAACTCTGCTTTTCAAAGAAGCAACATGTCAATTGTTTTTGCCATTTGCGTTTTGAACTGCAAAGCAAAGTTTTTGCCCAAATTTCTGCCACAAAAAGGCTGCAGTTTGAACAGCATAGTACGTACAAGAAACCCAAATTCCCATAGACTTTGCTTGAAAAGCAGAACACATCCATTTTGGCATTAAACGCTGCAGTTGAAAAAGCAGCAAAAAAGCAGGTAAAAAGCAGGTAAAAAGCAACGTGGACACATAGCCTAAGACCATGTTCACTTGTCTAGTTATCATTCATTAGAATGGACCAAGCAGCAATCCATTGGTACAAATGTTTTGTAGACAACTTTTTTGTCCGTATTTAAATAACGGATTCCAGCTGATCTGACATTGAAGTCTATGGAAAATAGATTAATTTCCGGATTCCTGTTTATCTTTCATTTGAAACTGATCCAGTAAGTAAAAAATGGATCATTTACAAATGGAAAAAAACTGGATGACCAATTAACGGATCCGTTTTCCATAGACTTCAATGTTACAAATAAATGAATCCTGTTGAAATCAATTATTTAAAAACGGACAAAAAAAAAAAAATGTTTTGTCTGTAAATTTTTTTTGCTACCTGTTTTCTGCTGGATCTGTTCTAACGGAGGACATGTGAACTCAGCCAGGATCAGTATGTATAGCTTAAGGACGCTATCTGTGCCGGTCTCTACTCTCAAGCATGAAAAGAACACCTTTATAGCAGACTTGTCAGAGCATGTACGGTCACATTAGACATGTTATACAGAAAGAGACACTCAGCCTCTGGTATTTGTAATCATAAAACTCTACAAAATAATAAGGATAAATGAAAAACTAACATCTATTCTTCAAGGGGTGTGCAATTCATTTTCCCAAGGGGGCCACATGAAAGATCGTGACTGGTGCGGAGGCTGACATTAATTCTGCTCAATATTAACATTCATTACAATTAATATAAAATAATAATTCTGCGCAATATTAAGTAATGTAAGTATGCGGATCTCCCCTTATATACAGCATAAGCCCTCAAACAGCCCCCAGTGTGAGCCCCCACATAGCCCCTCTATGTACATTGAGCCCCGCATTGCTTTCTATATGCAGATTAACCCCCACATAGCTCTTCTATATACATGAGCCCCACATAGGCTTCTATATACAGATGAGCCTCATATAGCCTCCTATATACATAGGAGCCTCCACAATGCCCCTATATACAGTATGAGCCCCACATAGCCACTATATACAGTATAAGCCCCATATAGTCTCCTATATACATTGAGCCTCCACATAACCTCCTGTATACAGCATGAGCCTCCATATAGCCTTCTATGTACAGTATGAGACTTCACATAGCCTCCTATATACATTATGAGCCTCCACATAACCTCCTGTATACAGCATGAGCCTCCATATAGCCTTCTATATACAGTATGAGACTCCACTTATGCCCTATAAACATTATGAGCCTCCACATAGCCTCATTTTTGGTGTTGTTACAATACACACAAAGCAAATAAACATGTGTATAACAATACACATGTAAGGGTCCGGTTTGATTTGCGCATAGCGTCCGATGTGAGAGCATAGAAGCAATATGCTAATGACCCTCTGCTGTGAGCGTCAGCCGAGGGTCATGCGACTGTGATGCTATCTTATCACAGCTGCGGAGAAGAGGGAGGAAGAACTTTTTCCCCCCATCTCCTCCCAGGTCTGGCTCTGCGTACATCACACTGCAGTCGGATGACATGCGAGTGCAGTGCAATGTTTTACACGCTCCCATAGACTTGTATGGTGGTGTGTGAGCTGAGAATCGCTGCCAAACTCAGCACGCTGCAATTAATTTCTCAGGCCGCTATGGCAGCTATGACATGAGAACTCAATTTCATATGGATGCTGCCCCATAGTCTTGCACTGATGTGAGTGCAGTCCTGTTTTATCAGATTGCACTCATCCGTGCAAAATGAAAGTGGAAACGAGGCCCAACTGCAATAATTTTGTGGGAGAAATACTTCATTTTCTAGAAGAATTTCAATGGTTCCAACACTTTCAGCCATGACTCTATGTGACTACAGACCTTTGAATCTTCACATTTCATGCACTGTGAGGATTCTCCAGTGTTAAGGCTGCTTTACACGATACGACAGATTGTGCAATTTCACAATCGATCGTACCCGCCCCCGTCCTTTTTGCGTCACGGGCAAATCGCTGCCCATGGCGCACAAAGTCGGTAACCTCCCGTCACACGTACTTACCTCGCTGTGGGCGGCGAACGTCCACTTCCTGGAGTGGGAGGGACGTGCGGCGTCACAGCGACGTCACACGGCCGCCGGCCAATAGAAGCGGAGGGGTGTAGATGAGCGGGATGTAAACATCCCGCCCACCTCCTTTCTTCCACATAGCCGGCGAGAGCCGCGGGTCGCAGGTAATCGATGTTCATCGTTCCCGGGGTGTCACACGGAGCGGCGTGTGATACCCCGGGAACGATGAACAATTAAATTAAACGATATTATGGAACCTAACGAGCAGTACACGACTCACGATTTGTGAGCGATACTGCGTCGCTAGGAGGTGTCACACAGGCTGGCATCGCAAGCGATGCCGGATGTGCGTCACAAAAACCGTGACCCCGACGATCTATCGCACGATAGATCTTCTGGTGTAAAGCAGCCTTTAGAGCTGGGAACGGCGGTCACGAGTATACGATATGCAGACTCCCAGCCAGAATCCAACTTTTGACTGCAGAAATGCACAAGAAACGCATGTGCGTTTTTTTTCCCTATGGATTTTCTACATCTAATGCAAGTCTGTGGAAAATCTGCACAGAAAACTCAGCGTACCCGCAAGAGAAACTGATATGAATTTGAAACACATACCATAGGTCCGTTTACAGTCACGGAGTAAAGAAGAAGCACAATGGGACGAAGATTTCTACAAATCCCATCCACTCTGCTTGAACTGCAAGATACTGGGGAAAAAATGAGGCATCAAAAACCCACCAAAACTGTGGCAATGTAGCCTTATTGCTCCAGGTTCTCAGGCCCCGTGAAATTGCCTGCAGTTTGCCTTTATACAGGTACTATCTGTACTACCCGGCTTCACCCGGGTTAATAACTGTTGTTAACAAAATAGAATGTATTAACATTCCCGGGATAGAATGTATAAATAGAATATATTAACGCCCGGGATAGTAACTGTCTCTCTGTTTCTCTCCCATTCTCTGTCTGTCTCCCCCTCTGTATATATCTCTCTCTCTCTCTTTGTCTGTCTCTTTCCCTGTCTGTCTCTGACTGTATCTGTCTCTTTCCCTGTCTGTCTATCTCTGTCACTTTGCCTATCTGTATCTTTCCCTCTCTTTCCCTTTGTCTGTCTCTTTGTCTGTCTCTTTGTCTGTCTCTTTGTCTGTCTCTTTGTCTGTCTCTTTGTCTGTCTCTTTGTCTGTCTCTTTGTCTGTCTCTTTGTCTGTCTCTTTGTCTGTCTCTTTGTCTGTCTCTTTGTCTGTCTCTTTGTCTGTCTCTTTGTCTGTCTCTTACCCTGTCTCTTACCCTGTCTCTTACCCTGTCTCTTACCCTGTGTCTGTCTCTTTCCCTGTGTCTGTCTCTTTGTGTCTGTCTCTTACCCTGTCTATGTATGTTTCTTTCCCTGTCTGTGTCTGTCTCTTTCCCTGGCTGCATTGTGACACGCCAATATTCCATATAAGGGCGTGGCTGCGCATTCTTCTGAAGTTCTGGCTGCACTGTGGCTCCCAGCTCCATTCGCTTTAATGGAGGCAGGTTTTTTGGCGAATAACTGTAAAGCACAGGGTTAAAATTTCCCCTCAAAACATAGCCTATGACGCTCTCAGGGTCCAGACGTGTGAGTGTGAAAATTTTTGTGGCTGTAGCTGCGACGGCGTAGATGCCAATCCAGGACATACACACACATACATGCACATTCATCTTTATATATTAGATTTCACTTGTAATCTTATTATTGAAATTATTCTGTTCACTCATGTTCTCTTTGTCTATACGAAACAAACTATTTAAAAAATATCACTGTAATCATTTTTTCCTCTGCGTGTTGAGGTTACTAAACTCCATTTCCTTTAGCAAGGTAAGAAAATGTATACCGTGCAACATATTTATTTTTTGCAGGATGACTTTGTATAGGAGCGTTCAACTGACGTCGCTTTTCTATACAGTACAGAAAAGTAACACTGATATATACCAACACCAGAGACCAGAAAGTCATATGCAATTATTTTTTTTTTTACTCAATATTGGGGACCTGTGGATCTATTCAGTATTTTACATCCTCCGCAGCAATTCTGATCCCACAGAACGGAAAAAGGAAGACGTCAGCTGATCTAGGAGCAGCAATGGCTGAGGACTTTACAAAGCCTAAATGAGTTGAGTCATATAATTTGTTTAGCTACTGGACGGTATTCACTAGGTAGAGATAAGTAAATAGCAATGTGAATATGGAAAAATAAATGCCTAAAATATACTTTTTAATATCAAAGCATTTAAAAAAGGTCACAAATAGACCCTAGAATAAGAACAGACAGACAAAAAGCCTGCAAAATAACCTAAGGCGGGTTGTCACCGGCATTAATTGACCAATGGGTGCAAGATCAGCCGGTCACCTCGCAATAAGATGGCCCTTAATTATCATATAGGACCGACCTGCTGCCCAAAGAATCAGATATGTGTAGAGGGAACGGTCTTACCCAATCCGCCGTATTATCCCCTCTTACTTTGATCAGAGTACCACTGCTGGATGATGTGGCTTAGTCAAAAACAGATAACCTGGTCCTCCTCCCAGTGACTCAGGATCCTCAAAGACCATTTCACCAATCCATACAGAACGTACTCCCTCCCAACGCATTTCCAAAATTCATCAAGGGAGATATGAACTAAATAGTTATGGTCAGATATGACCCCTACATATGGCACACATTTCATAAACCGCAGGTCTATCCTGGGCAGAGCGCCAATATAATTTAGAATTTCTCCATAGATTATAGTCCATTATGATGGCTCAGGCTTCTGCCCTTGAAGCTCGGGACGCTCGTCCCGGTAGCTCTGGCTGCTCCATTCCAGCCCTTGTGCTGCTCGGTCCCTGCACTCGGGCTTCTTGGCCCTCGGACTACTGCTTCCCGGCAATTGGACTGCCCAGCCCCAGAGCTCTGGCTGCTCGTCCCCAGCCCTTGGGCTGCTCGGTCTGCTTGACCCTCTCAGCCTGCTCTGTTCCCTCGGGCTCCTCAGCCTGCTCGTTTCTGGCCCTTGGGCTGCTTGGGCCCTCGGCCTGCTTATTCCCGGCCCTTGGGGGCCCTCGGCCTGCTTATTCCCGGCCCTTGGGGGCCCTCGGCCTGCTTATTCCCGGCCCTTGGGGGCCCTCGGCCTGCTTATTCCCGGCCCTTGGGGGCCCTCGGCCTGCTTATTCCCGGCCCTTGGGCTGCTCGGTCTGCTCGACCCTCTCAGCCTGCTCTGTTCCCTCGGGCTCCTCAGCCTGCTCGTTTCTGGCCCTTGGGCTGCTTGGGCACCTTGGCCTGCTTATTCCCATCCCTTGGGGGCCCTCGGCCTGCTTATTCCCGGCCCTTGGGGGCCCCTCAGCCGCCTCCTTCCCGGCCCTTGGGGCCCCTCAGCTTCATCCTTCCCAGCTCTTGGGGCCCCCCAGCCTCCTCCTTCCCGGCCCTTGGGGCCCCTCAGCTTCATCCTTCCCAGCTCTTGGGGCCCCCCAGCCTCCTCCTTCCCGGCCCTTGGGGCCCCTCAGCCTCCTCCTTCCCGGCCCTTGGGCTGCTAGGGCCCTAAGGCGTCTTGGGGGTTTCTTCGGCCCACCATATGTAGGAGCGGAACCCACTGTATAAAGAACAGACGCTAGCTGTGTTGTACAGTCGGCATCAGTGTCTAATTGCTGCAATAACCCAGATGACACAAGTTTAACCTCATAGATGCTACAATCAATTGCAACAGAAGCAGTAAAGCTGCTGGAAATGGGGTCTGATGGCGTTGCCATGGTAGCCAGGAGCACATTGAAGGCCTGAGGGTCATATATGGATGTCTTACATCATCCTTAAAGGGGAAGTTCACTTTTACCATCTGAGTCCAGTCCACTGCCACGTCATACCCGTAGCTCAGGTGACGTCACGAGGCTCCTATGTCGCAGATATCGGTCCTAGTAATCGCACAAGCTCAGCTCTGCCTCCTATTATAACGCCTGGCCCTGCAGCCGCCAATGTAACCTGCACACGTAACTCACAGACTGCACAGTGCTCTGTATAGACAGCCTCTCTGCACGGATCCCATTCCCTACAGACACCTCCGGCCGCACATACCGCGCTCTGTACCGGGTGATATCGCAATATACCGTACACGTAACTCTCCCGTTACCTGCTCCGCCGCTCCGGTCCCGCCTCCTCTGCTCTCATTGGATAACCTTACCGGCCGCAAGGAAACACCACAACCAATCAGAACCGACCCCCGGTAAGCGCATGCGCGGCCCGTCGAAGGTGACATATGTGAAGACGGTAAGTGTGATTGGCTTGTAACACCCCCCATACGCAGATGGTTTACTCCGCGCCTGTGTGATCTTTAGTGGGGGGTCAGTGATGTAGCACCTCTTTATAGGGGGAGCCAGCCTGGTTGTATATGTAATGTATGCTGAATGTTCTGTTCATACCCTCAGTGTACAGAGGAGGCCTACCTACCCTGCAGCCAGTCACAGTAATGGGGGAGATGGACTGTTGCTCCATCATGAACCCACTCCAATATGGCAGACTGCTGCGCATACCCAATGCCCAACAAGTTCCCTATTAACCCTGTCAGTCTCACCACCAGTCAGTTCAGAGCCTGAGGTTGGTGCACCCATTAACCCCCACGATGTGATTGCAGGTGTTGATTGGTTAACGTGATCTGCCAAAGCCCCCATGGATGCCATCTTGGTCCTCCCATGAAGCCCATACACAGCTTCATAGAAGACAAATCATTGACACCGTATACTGCAATGCTATGGATGTGCAGCATAAAGCATAAGCGAACCTGCGGTTGCCAGTCAAACAAGTTCCCTAAAAAGTATAAAAAATGAAAAATGTTTTCTAAAAATTCAAATAAATAAATGTGATAAAAATACAAATTTACCCCCCCCCTTCTAGATTAAAAAAGAAACATCTTGCGTTGCACTTGCGTTGAACGGCATCCGTTGCATTGCGTTGTGTAACGGATGCAACGGATGCGTTGCATATAGTGGCACAACGGATGCAGCGGATCGTACAAAATAACGCAATCCGTTATAGTTTTTTTTTTCTTGACTTTACACATCTGGGCATGCGCAGTTGTGCAAAGACGGATGTATTAACGGAATGCGTCAAATGACGGATTCTAATGGAATCCACCACCATAGGCGTCCATTATAAAAACAATGGACGCCGACGGAATCCTGCAGGTTGCGTTTTTTTGACACTCCGCCAAGCGCAAAAAAGCTACATGCAGCGTTCCATCCGCCAGGCAGATGCAACGCAGCGTTGGCTGACTGATTCAACGCAAGGCCATCCATTCCTATCCGTAGCTAATAGAAGTCTATGAGGAATAAAACGGTTTCCTGCAACGGTTACCGTAATTCCTCAAGGCGGCGGATAGCGACGGATGCCGTTCAACGCAAGTGTGAAAGCGCCCTAATAATGTTGCATCAGTAACACTCCGATATACCAAAATATAAAAGTTAAAAAAAAAATGCTACAATTGCTGTTTTTCAGTTGCATCACTTATTTTTTTCCCCAAAAAATTTGCTTGAGAAAAACTTCAACCCGCCTCATAAACAACCACACGACCTCACGCAACTTCTTTGCTGGACAAAAAAAAATCCAAAAAGTTATGGTTCCCACAAAATGGTGACAAAATCATTTTTTATTTATTTATTTTTTTTACAAAATTCAATTTTTTTTTAAGCCTCTAAAATAATGGAAAAAAATATATACCGGTATGCTTGGTATAGTAATCGGTGCCTTGTGAAGAATCGCATTACCAGGTAATTTTTACTGCACAATGAATGTCGTAAATAAAAAAAAAAAGTCAAAATTGCATTTATTCATCATTGCACCTGATTTTTTTTTCTATTTATTCAGTTAATTTTATAGAAAAATTAATAGTACCAATCAAAATGACAAGTCTCACGGCATAAATCAAGCCCTTGTGTCTATGCCGACGGAATGCTAAGAAATTATAGCTCTTTATCGAAATGGAGGGGAAAAAAATAAAGAGCAAAAGGGAAAAATCACCCAGGTCTTAGGCCATGTGCACACGTTGAGTATTTTGTGAGGTTTTTACCTCAGTATCTGTAAGACCATGTTCACACTTTGAGTATTTGCAGTATTTGTAACCCAAAACCAGGAGCCCACTCCACTATTAATAATTTGGTCGGCCCAGTGCACACACTGAGTATTTGGTGAGGTTCTTACCTTGGTATCTGCAAGGCCATGTGGACACGTTGAGTTTTTAGGTTTTTACCTCAGTATCTGTAAAGCCACGTGCACACATTGAGAAGTTAGTATAATACTTCAGTATCTGTAAAGCCACGTGCACACATTGAGTAGTTAGTATATTACCTCAGTATCTATAAGGCCACGTGCGCACGTTCAGTATTTGGTGACTTTTTACCTCATTATTTGTAGCCAAAACCAGGGGTGGGACAATGAGAGGAAAAGTATAATAGAAACACAGGCACCACTTCTATATTTTTTTACCCACTCCTGGTTTTGGCTACAAATACTAAGGTAAAAGTCATGAAATACTCTATGTATCCATGTGGCCTTACAGATACTGAGGTAAAAAGCTCCCTAAATACTCAACATGTGCCACATGGCCTTAGGCCTAAAACACACTTCCGCAAAAAAAACGTCTGTATGACATGGTCCGTGTTCCGTATTTTTGGGGCATTTCTCCGGTACGTATGGTATCCGTGTGATGGCGTATGCGAGCCGTGTGTGCGTGTGGAATGTCTGTATTGAAATAAAATACGTACGTGTGCTGTGCGTGTGCTGTCGGTTTATAAAGGCCCGCATTCTTACCCAATTAATGTTGTTAATCATTCATCATGAGATCCTGGTGTTGTTGTTTGCCATTAATTGACCTGGTAGATTGGTAACAAGTGTTTCAGATTTTGTGATGAAAAACGGACACGGACGATACGTGCTGAACACGGACATACTCCGTGTGCGGTCCGTGCAGGCACAGACCCATAGACTAAAGCGGGTCCGTGCCTGCGTGTTGCTGGCCAAAAACGGACATGTCGTCCGTGTAGAAAAGCGCACACACGTACTTACGACACGGACACACGTTCCGTGTGATTTTACGTGCGTGTGCCATCTACCATTGAATAACATAGGTCTCCGTGTGTACGTGTCTCCGGTACGTGCAAATACGTACCGCACACGTACAAATTACACGGATGTGTGTTGCCGGTCTTATAGATACTGAGGTAAAATACGGACCAAATACTGAACGTGTGCACGTGGCCTTATAGATACTGAGGTAGAAGGCTCACTAAATACTCAACTTGTGCACGTGGTCTTAGGCCTGTGCCACAGTCACATGAAAATCACGCACATGCCACGAGACACTATTTTCCTTGCGTGTTGCGTGAGGTAAGTACGTGTCTCCAGTACGTTCGGTCCACGTGTGCTATCCGCGATAACACACGGAGAACAGGTAATTTGCATACTCACGTGGTCCTTGCTTCTGTCCAGGGTACTGATCTTCGGCTCCAGCCACGCCCACTCCCCGCTGATGCTGCTTCCGAGCGGAGGGGCGGAGATTAGCGCCCACCTCCTTTACACGCTCATAATGAGCGCCGGCCGACAGCAACAGTTTACTGCGGAAGATTCTGCATGGATTATGGAGTTGAGTATGTGTTTTTTAATTTTATAATGACACGTGTTTCTCCGGTGCGTGTCACACGGGACCGCATCCACACTACATCTGTGTGGTACGGGGGCGGGCCGTGTGACACCCGTGATGCCGGAAGATACGTGGACATGTCGGCCGTTTTTAAACACGCACAAACATACAATCCACACGGACACACGTTCCGTGTGGATTTACGTTAATGTGCCTGTTACCATAGGGTAACATTGGTCCACGTGTGTACGTGTCTCCGGTATGCGAAAAAACTGTCAAACACGAACTGGAGGCACGAACGTGTGACAGAGGCCTTACAGATACTGAGGTAAAAAGTTCCCTAAATACTCAAAATGTGCATGTGGCCTTACAGATACTGAGGTAAAATAATGACCAAATACTTAATATGTACATATGGCCTGAAGAGGTTATCCACTACTTTTACATAGATGGCTTATCCTTAGGATAGGTCATCAATATCTGATCACTCGGCATCCCCCACCGATCAGCTTTCCTTAGTGCCGATTGTAGCCCGGAGCTGCTTCGTCTTCTTATAGCAGTCGAGGCCCAACACTGCACATTTGCTTCCTAGTACCTGGCCGGGGTCGCTATCAGTTGACTGGGGACTTCCAGAACTGAGCATTTCTGGCCGCCAGCGGCACCGAGAACAGCTGATCGGTTGGGTTGCAGGGTGTCGGACCCCGGCCAGTCAGACATTGATGACTTATCCTAAGGATAGGCCATGAATGTAAAAGTAGTGGACAACCTCGTTAAGCAGAAATGTCTCAAGAAATGACCCGTTGCTTCTTTTTAGTGCATGTTCACACTGGTTTTTTTTTACCTTTGATATTTATAACTTATCTGAATCATTAATATCATATGACTTGACAAAAAGTTCAATGGCCTGAGCTCAGTTCCCCACTCCCCCAAGGTTCTGCTGCAGTTTGTGTATCTATAGGGGGTGCAGAGAAGGTTGCTGTGCCCCAGGCACAGGTGTCCGAGGGGCCCAGATTCCTGTCTGCCACCAAAGTATTATAAATGGCACATGGTGTGGACCTAGGGAGACAAATTTTACAAAGTTACGTCTCCACATGCCTCCAATACATAATGCTTCTTATGGAGGGAGATTTTTTTTTCTGGAGTGTTTTTACGGATCAGTGGGATAGCGGACGACAGACCCGCTAACAAACTTTAAAAAGGTTGAGCGTCGCTGCTTAGTTCCGTATGTGGGGAGAGAGTGGCGGTGATGACGCTGCGTCAGCACATAGGTGCCAGGACACATGGTCAGCGGGTGCTTTCTATTTAGCGAGTGGTGCTGATGACTTGTGTCTGCACAGAGTCTACAGGATGCGTGCTTGGTCACAGCTATCATGCCCCTCTCCTATTCATTAGAACAGGACAAATGTCCGTGCAGATATGTGCTGACCAAGCGCCATCATGTCCCCATGTGTAAGTTTGCAATGTCTAAAAAGCCCTTTAAGCAATGGCATATTTTTATTTTTATATATACAGTGATACCTCGGTTTTCATTGACATCGGTTATCGATGGTTTCGGTTTTCGTTGATTTTTTTCCACTAAAAATTTGCCTTGTTTTTTTATTTGTTTTTGTCTGCATGCCCATGTGACTATGCTGCTAATTTTCCAACAACAAAGGGTGATCCATACGTTACACAAGTTAGGACAGGAAATGGCACCATATCAAAAATATGTAAGTAGACTACACCCCAAACATGCGATATTTGTAATGAGAGAACTAGGGGAAAACGTAGTCCTGGTCATATAATGACCATCATCAAAAATACGGCAAATGCAAACTCCTTGAAAAAATATATCAAAGCTTCAATTCATATTTAGGTTTTTGCAAGAAGACCCCGAAGAAAAATCACAGAGAGCCAATAACCACATATGGCAGAGTGTATACAGTTGTTTTCATATTCATCAACCACACAGATATTCAATAGGGTCATTCCACATCAAGTGGACCAGTGGTCCCCACTCAACCTTCTCCGATTTTGCTGAAAATTTGTAAGGATGTACATGTATGTTTGAAGAGAGGTTCTGTAAATTTTTAGGGCAGATCTCAAATACATTGGGCACTGTTGACCTTTCACTGGAGGCCCCCCCAAGGCTGCGGCTTCAGCTAAGAGGATTTTGCAAACTTTGGCACATAGCCATTAGAGTTCTATACTGGCTATGATGCTGAACTTTGGCATACTAGCTCAACTTTTGCTGCTAAACACGATAAAATTATTACCGGCTATGACAAAACAATATTTCGGCCGCAATTTTGTGTCAAATTAGCTTGTAAAACGCCTCGCATAAAATTTATGCCTAACTTTGCCCATCTATAACTCAAGACCAAAAACCAATAGTAACTGGTGCTTTGCCCTGTACACCAAACATCTTCATGACTTTGCATTGCTGCAATATCACGGTCAAAGCATATGTATTTGTGGAAATATTCACACCCACATATGATGACAAACTTTAAAATAACGAATTTTACCTATTTTTAGGTCAAATTTCTCAAAAAGGGTACCCCTAAAATATATTAATTCTGATATCATTAGAAAGAGCACATTTTTCTCTACAAGGATCATTGTTTTTTTTTTTTGAGTCTCTCAGTTTAAGAAAAGAAAAATGCTACTGAACATGGTGTTATTTATTAATACGCAATGAATGGTAACTGCACTATTCAAACCCTTGCGTTGGTCCATGGTGGTTATACCACAACCAATTCCCTAAGAATTGGTATTATAATCCTATTAAGAATTGTAATAATGCTGTCTTTCGATAATTGGCAGCCCCATCGCCTAGGAGCCATGGCCGATAGCCGTGCAAGGCCAGCCGCGGGCGGTCTCTTTATCGCAGGTTCCGAAGCCTGAGGGTGGGTGTCTTTGCCTAGGATCCCAAGCCTAATATTGGGTATCTTTTGTTGGTTCCCAAGCCATAATGTTCAGTCTAAGTGAACAAGTCCTTATAAATTTTCAGCAAAATCGGAGAAGATCGAGTGGGGACGATTTTTAAAACTGGTCCACTTGATGTGGAATGACCCAATAATTTATAAATAGATGTAATGTACATGAAAAAAAGTTGATGCAAGTGTGAAACAAATGGTAAAAAAAAGCACACTTGTCCTATATACAGATACAAATCACAGATTTCATTTGTCAAATACATCATCACTTTTCCTGCTGAAGTACAAAACTCAGCTATATCAAGGTTTCCACATAGGAACTCCCACATATTATATTATTCCAAAACATTTTGAAATCCATGAAGCGATCCCATAGCAATATTCACTCACCCATAGCGATTAAAGATGCCCAAGATAAACGTGCCCCAACGCGCACGTTTCGATATCTTCCTAGAAAAAAAAAATAAAAAAGGGTGATCAATGTATTCACCTGCTCTGTGTGGTATTAGGTGAGTATCGCCCCACTCATCAGTTTCAAAATGTATGTAAGAAATGTAAGATAAAATGTATTTATTCTTTATATTAGTATTTTATATTAATTTAATACTCATTTAATATTAATTTCTTATTGTTTTTAGTATTAAACACTATCTTTATTCCCTATAAAATGTTTTTGTATGTATTTTAGAGTGTCAAACTAATTAATTGAATTTACATTGATTCCTATGGAAATAATTGCCTCGGTTTTCATTGGTTTCAGTTTTCATTGATTGTATTCAGACGGATTATCAACGAACACCGAGGCATAACTGTATATACAGCTCTGACAAAAATTAAGAGACCACTACAAAATTGTCAGTTTTCCTGATTTTTCTCTTTCTATTTTTAAGTAAAATGTAAATTGTTCTTTTATTCTATAAACTACTGACAAAGTCTCCGAATTTCCAAGCAATACATTTTGTATTTATTTTCTGAAAATGAGAAATGGTCAAAATAACAAAAAAACCCAGTGCTATCAGACCTCAAATAATGCAAAGAAAACAAGTTCATAATCATTTATAAACAACAACACTAATAATGTTATAACTCATGAGGAGTTTAGAAATCAATATTTTGTGGAATAACCATGATTTTTAATCCCAGCTTTCATGCGTCTTGGCTGCTTTCCACCAGTCTTCACACTGCTTTTGGGTGACCTTATGCCACTCCTGGTGCAACAATTTAAGCAGTTCTTTGTTTGATGGCTTGTGACGATCCATATTCCTCTTGATTACATTCCAGAGGTTTTCAATGGGGTTTTCAATGGGGTTCAGGTCTGGAGATTGGCCTGGCCATGACAGGGTTTTGATGTGGTGGTCATTCATCCACACATTGATTGACCTAGGTGTGTGGCATGGTGCCTTGTCCTGCTAGTAAAATAGTCCTCAGAGTTGGGGAACATTGCCTGAGCAGAAGGAAGCAACTGTTCTTCCAGGATACCCTTGTATGCTGCTTCATGCATACGTCCTTCGCAAAGGTAATCTCTGATGAGTCTAATTTTCAGCTTTGCCCAACACCTGGTCGTCTAATGGTTAAACGGAGACCTGGAGAGGTGTACAAGCCACAGTGTCTTGCACCCACTGTGAAATTTGGTGGAGGATCGGTGATGATCTGGGATGCTTCTGCAAGGCCGGAATTGGGCAGATAATATATAAGATTATCATATAATATATAGGATAAGTCGTTAGCAACACAAGAAATATACACAAAAAAAACCCCAACTAATAATAATAATACCCCTTCTAAGGCTAGGCGAGAAATTTCGAAATGTCCATCATAAAAAGGGGTTACAGCAGAGCCACATCTGAAATAAGTGGAGGTTGAGCAAACACAGATGAGATTGTGAACATTATTCCATTTGTTTGGAAATTATGCCTCATCCTAAAGATATTCGATAACTTCCGAACTGCTGGGATCCCCACCTATCCTGAGAATGGGTCTCAGCTGAACCACATCCGAAAAAAGGAGAAGCCAAGCACACACACCCCAGCTACATTCCTTGTGGGACTGATTGAGATGGGAAGTCTATGGATAAGTGGAGGTCCCAGCGGCTCAGAAGTTATTGAATATCTTTAGGATGGGGGATAATTTCCAAACTGAAATGGAATAATGTTCCACGATCATGGTCTCATCTGTGTTTTCTCAACCTCCACTTCTGTCACAGGTGGTTCTACTGTGCCCCATTTTTATGATGGGAAGTGTCAAATGTTCTCGCCTCTTCTAGGACTTCTCATCTTAATCAGTCCCATAAGGAAGGAATGTAGCGGAGGTGTGTGCTCGGCCTCCTCTTCTCTCGGATGTGGTTCAGCTGAGCCCTTTTCTCAGGACTGATGGGGATCTCAGCTGTTTGGAAATTATCAAATATCTTTAGGATAGGGGATCATTTCCAAACTGAAATAGGAAAATATCCAATGTTCCCTTCTGATCTGTGTTCTATGTACTGTTGTGAATAAAATATGGCGATAAGAGGTTTTCGCTCCCACCTAGCCAGAATCCTACTCCACACTGATGAGGGGCAATACCCCGAAACAGCTGTCTGTGGATGGATACCTGGCCTTAGTATTTCCCTTGTCATATCCTTAAACTCGTCAAGAGTTGGATATTGACTGAAAGGGCCACTTAATATGGTGGTTATGGTGGTCTCCTAAAAAGAGCCACTCCTTGGCTAGGTCCTTCCCGGAGGGATATCTGTTTTTTTTTCCGTGTCGAGACTCCTAACAGAGGCTGCACGGACCTTTTTTGATTTGATAAGAAGTTTTCACATCATCACATTCTAGTTTTCTTTACATTTTACAACAACGTCCCAACTATTTTTGCAGTTTGGCTCGTACGCTGAATCTTTTATGTGTGGTCACCTATTTCTCTGTCCAACTTTTATGTCTGTCCTGTATATAACTTTCTGCTTGCCTAGAATGAAGGAACGCCGGGCACTGTTTATACGGGAGAAATCCCGGCTGTATATTCCAATAAAGCCAAGTAATGGTTGTGCTTTTTGCATTTTTAATATTTGTAGCTCCGCCACACTGCTTTTCATATATGTGAATTACATGGACATTGCAGCCAGCAAACCGCCCTCCCCTTCCCCCGACGTTTGATCATTTATGTTTTATTTCTGAGCAGAAAACGAAATAATGGCACAAACCGGATTCCTCACAGTAATTGCTGCCTACAAAGTTCACCATACATTGAAGTGAAGGCCAAAACATTCCCTGCCATTTGTAGGCGATTACACGGGTATTTGCATTAGGACTATAGCGATGACGGGCAGTGGGTGATAATTACATGCTGCGCCCAATGTGGAAGCCAAGCCGTGACCTGATACTGACCCAATATCACAAGATACATCTCGTTACTGCTAAACACAATTAGTACAAGACTCCATTGATTACACTACATAGACTGTAATCTGTACCTTACATATTCCGGACATTATAGATACTGGGATTTTAGGGTCTCCCACTTTCCAAATCCAATTTTAGATTAGGGCGAGGTGTCACATAGCATGAAGATCTGTGCAATATTGGAACATTGTACCTATTGCAATATTGCAACTGCTTGGCTAGTGTTACAAATATATTATTTGCGGGTTTTTGGTCAGAGGTCACATTCATCTTTCAGCAATAGTCATCGATGTTAGGGCTCAACCACCACAAAAACCTAAAAAAAAATCCCCAATCAGCATAGGGTTAAATTAACCATAAAAACAATTTGCCCCTAGGGCAGGGGTCGGGAACCTTTTTGGCTGAGAGAGCCATGAACGCCACATATTTTAAAATGTATTTCCGTGAGAGCCATACTCACCAGAGGGGAGCGGCGGTGATGGAGCCACTCTGAAGGACCCAGGAGGCAGGGTAGGCGGTGCTGCGGGCACGGACGAGGGGGTGTCGCGGCTCAAGAGAGTCAGTGTGTGGAGGGTCGGCGATACTGCTGCGGGCTTGTGGGTTTGAACGGTGGCGGCCGCCATTGATTTGCCGGCTGACTGCTTTGAATCTCCCGCAGTTGACAATATTGACTTCAAGAAAATGGCTATGGCCCATGCGCAGATTGACGTAATAGACTTCAAGAAAATGGCCACGGAGTCCTATCTGTGCATGCGCCGCTTCCTGCCATCTTTTTGCAAAATTTGGTGCAGAAAAAATTCTGCACCAAACAATTGACTTGTCAATTTGTTTTAGCATTTTTCCTATCAGAATGCAAAAAAACCCGCAAAACTGGGGCAAAAAACTCACGTTTTTTTTTCCGCAGCGTTTTTCCTGCCAAGAGATTCAGTTTTAGGTGCAGAAAATCTGCAATCAAAACATGAGAACGTATTGTAAGCGTCCGTAAAAAACAGAGGTCACAACTGCTGTACATTTTGGTTTTTTTTTTCAAGGACCCATAGACTTTCATTGCCAAGTTTTGTCCAATATTCGGATTATCATCCCTGAATCTGTAAGGTTACATTCACACATTGAGTATTTGGTGAGGTTTTTACCTCAGTATCTGTAAGGCCATGAGCAAACGTTGAGCGTTTGTGTTTTTTACCTAAGTATTTGTAGTCATAACCAGTGGTGGTACAATGAGAGGAAAAGTATAATAGAAACATGGGCACCACTTCTGTATTTTTTACCCACTCCTGGTTTTGGCTACAAATAATGAGGTAAAAAACTCACCAAATACTGAATGTGTGCACGTGGCCTTATAGATACTGAGGCAAAAATGCTCACTAAATACACAACATGTACACATGGCCTTACAGATACTGAGGTAAAAAACGTACTAAATACTCAACTTGTGCATGTGGCCTTATAGATACTGAGGTAAAAAATTCACCAAATACTGAATGTGTGCACGTGACCTTATAGATACTGAGGTAAAAAACTCACCAAATACTGAATGTGTGCACGTGACCTTATAGATACTGAGGTAAAAAACTCACCAAATACTGAATGTGTGCACGTGACCTTATAGATACTGAGGTAAAAAACTCACCAAATACTGAATGTGTGCACGTGACCTTATAGATACTGAGGTAAAAAACTCACCAAATACTGAATGTGTGCACGTGACCTTATAGATACTGAGGTAAAAAACTCACCAAATACTGAATGTGTGCACGTGACCTTATAGATACTGAGGTAAAAAGCTTACTAAATACTCAACGTGTGCACGTGGCCTTAGGGTATGTGCGCACTAGGCGTTTTTTTCACGCTGCGTTTTTATGTGCGTTTTTGTCTAAAAAAACGCACCCGCGGCTAAAAAACGCGGCAAAAACGCATGCGTTTTTGCCGCGATTTGGTGCGTTTTTTGCTGCGTTTTTGCTCACTGCGTTTTTAATCAGTGCACAATGCCATTAAAGATTGTTGATGAAAAAAAAAAAAGGTCTGATGTCATTTCCTTCTTCAAAATGTTCATTGTATGCAGGAGAGCAGACAGCTGCAGAACTAGTGTATGCAGGAGAGCAGACAGCAGCTGCAGAACTACAAGTCTCAGCATCCTCCATTCACTAGTGTATGCAGGAGAGCAGACAGCAGCTGCAGAACTACAAGTCTCAGCATCCTCCATTCACTAGTGTATGCAGGAGAGCAGACAGCAGCTGCAGAACTACAAGTCTCAGCATCCTCCATTCACTAGTGTATGCAGGAGAGCAGACAGCAGCTGCAGAACTACAAGGCTCAGCATCCTCCATTCACTAGTGTATGCAGGAGAGCAGACAGCAGCTGCAGAACTACAAGGCTCAGCATCCTCCATCCAGGACTGTATGCAGTTTTTTGCCCAAAAAGAAAAAAAAAATGACATGGGCTTCGCCATATTTTTGTATGCTAGCCGGGTACAGCAGGCAGGTACGGGCTGCCCCCAACCCCCAGCTGCTTATTTGTACCCGGCTGGGAACCAAAAATATAGAGAAGCCCTTTTTTTTAATTATTTCAGAAATAATTAAAAAAAAAAAATGACGTGGGCTTCGCCTAATTTTTGAGTCCAGCCGGGTACAACTAGGCAGCTGTGGATTGGAATCCACAGTGCAGGGTGCCCATGCTTTCTGGGCACCCCCACTGCGAATTGCAGTCCGCAGCCACCCCAGAAAATGGCGCTTTCATAGAACCTCCATCTTCTGGCGCTGTATCCAACTCTTCCAGCTGCCCTGAAGCCGGGTGGCTAGCCGTGTAATAATGGAGTTAGGGCTAGCTGTATATTATCAGCTAGCCCTAAGCCCGAAATTCATGGTGTCACGCCAATATTAGACATGGCCACCATGAATTTCTAGTACAGATAAAAAAAAAAACACAACACACAGAAAAATATTTTTATTAGAAATAAAACACAACACAATTAGTGACTCCATCTTTATTGAAATAAACCCCCCTCCGCAGTAATCCTGGGTCAGGGTCCCGCGCCGTCCAATCAGGATCCAATATCATCTGATCGGTTTGCTGGAAGGCATACCGATCAGATGATCTGTCAGGTTCAAGGATGTGAATCCCATCACACATCAGCTGATTGTATAAAAGCCGATTATACAATCAGCTGATGCATCAGTAGAAAAAAAAAAAAAAAATAATACTCACTTATGTGTTGTGCTGATTACCGGCAGCTCCTGGAGCGATCGATTGGACAGGAGTCTGATCCCGTCCGATCGCTGCAAGAGCTGCCGGTAATCAGCTGATGAAGTCCCCTGACAGCAGGATCAGCTGATAGCCGGCCGGGCGCGAAAAAGCCGGCGAGACTACGATCAGCTGATGCGTCAGGTGACTGCATCAGGTGATCCACCGCCAGGTCCTGCAAGCAAGGTCCTGCCCCGGGGAGACTGCACACAGCCGGAGCGGCGGTACCGAGACAGGGGCTGGGAGCGGGCATGGCACCGGGACCCTGCAGACAGGTGAGTATATATGACATTTTTTTTTTTCTACTGTTCACTTTTGTTTTCGCCGCTGCCTCCACCTCCCGCCCAGACATGGGCCGCACGGAGCTGACATGCACAGGACGGGAGGTGGAAGCAGCGGTGACGGTACCGGGAGGATTCACGTTTCTGTGTTTACCAACAGAAGGAATCCTCTTCCTGTACACGTCACTGTAGTGCCCACCCCTTGCGTTTATAGCTGCGTTTTTAGTCATAGAAACGCGGCTATATGCGTTTTTCATTGCGTTTTTAACATCTCATTGAATTCAATGGGTGAAAAACGCAGTGAAAAACGCAGAAATAATTGACATGCTGCGTTTTTGTGGTCACCACAAAAACGCAGCTAAAAAAAAACGCTGTGTGCGGACAGCACTTATGAAAACCCATTGACATTGCTGGGGAAGCAATGTCACTGCGTTTTCAGCACAAAAACGCGGTAAAAAACGCCACTAAAAATGCGGCAAAAACGCCTAGTGCGCACAAGGCCTTACAGATACTGAGGTAAAATACTGACCAAATACTCAACGTGTGAATATGGCCTAAAGAGGTTGTCCACTACTTTTACATTGATGGCTTATCCTTGGGATAAGGGAAGATAAGCAACAAAATCGTGAGTCAAAGATTTGTCAGTAAATGAGCCGAGGCTAAAACAAGAATCAATTAGTTAATGCAATAATGAACCACAGTGAGAAAAAACTATAACTGGCAACTCACAGCAGTAAGCACATGTATTCGATTATGTGTGATAATAACCGTGATATTTTAGGGTAATTTAATGGAACCTGAGCTCTGATTTACCACTAACACAATTGTCTCTTAAATCACAGGGATTAACATGACCCATGATGTTATGGCGTGGATTATGTAAAGAAGGGCTCCAGCTATGTATGGTACAGACTCATCGCTGTGCTGGAACACATTCACGGTAAGTGGTGTATGTATCGCGGGCCATAGCTAATAAGTGAGGAGCATTTGTGACACCCCCTCTGTCATTGCACCCCCTACCTACCTGGATTCTGTATAAGTAGTATATACTGTAGGTGTTATTTGCTCCCTGCACTGAGGCCTTTCCTAATATCCCCAACATAAATGAGACATTATTATGGTAAGTGGCGCACTTAATACATACTGACGTCATATTGAGTTCTCTTTAAAAAAACATTTTTTAATGACATGGTAGTAAAATATATGTATTTTATCCTACCATTATTTTTGCATTTGGGTTTCATTAAAAAAATGTTGCTTTTACAGCCTTTTTGGTTTCCCTGCACATTCAACTTTGATGTGGTCCGTGGTCATAAATCAGCTGAGAAGAGGTCAGAAAAATTTGAGAGTGTTAGAAACTTTCCTATTGGGCCATCAGAATGAGCTCACTGACAGATTCTCAGATAACTCATTCTGCAGCCAGTAATAGACAGTGCATCACAGAGGCAATAAATGGCAAATGGAAAGGATTTCATGATTTTTAGCCTAAAATACAAAATGCATGCAATTAAGAAAAAGAATATTGTTCACAAAGGAAAACAACTGGTTTGACAATTATGAGATCTCATTAAATTAGTTTCTGTAAAATTACAAACTGTTTAACAACAAGTTTTCCTGACACATCAGTTACAGTCCTCCATAGAACTTTATGAGCACTAACTGTCATCTCCTATCTCAGTAATGGCAAAATGTGAATTCACTGAAATCAAGTTAAAACTCTGAATTGAGAGTGAAATATCAGTGCAGAAGGAGAAAGAAGCAGATTTTTATGATAACACATATTGTAAAGTTTCCTATTTTGAGATGCACTGTTAATTTATATATTTATACATATACATATATACAGTACAGACCAAACGTTTCGACACACCTCATTCAAAGAGTTTTCTTTATTTTCTTTATTTATTGTTTATGACTCTGAAAATTGTAGATTCACACTGAAGGCATCAAAACTATGAATTAACACATGTGGAATGAAATACTTAACAAAAAAGTGTGAAACAACTGAAAATATGTCTTATATTCTAGGTTCTTCAAAGTAGCCACCTTTTGCTTTGATTACTGCTTTGCACACTCTTGGCATTCTCTTGATGAGCTTCAAGAGGTAGTCACCGGAAATGGTTTTCCAACAGTCTTGAAGGAGTTCCCAGAGATGCTTAGCACTTGTTGGCCCTTTTGCCTTCACTCTGCGGCCCAGCTCACCCCAAACCATCTCGAGTGGGTTCAGGTCTGGTGACTGTGGAGACCAGGTCATCTGGTGTAGCACCCCATCACTCTCCTTCTTAGTCAAATAGCCCTTACACAGCCTGGAGGCATACAGTTAGGTCCAGAAATATTTGGCCAGTGACACAATGTTCGCGAGTTGGGCTCTGCATGCCACCACATTGGATTTGAAATGAAATCTCTACAACAGAATTCAAGTGCAGATTGTAACGTTTAATTTGAAGGTTTGAACAAAAATATCTGATAGAAATTGTAGGAATTGTACACATTTCTTTACAAACACTCCACATTTTAGGAGGTCAAAAGTAATTGGACAAATAAACCAAACCCAAACAAAATATTTTTATTTTCAATATTTTGATGCGAATCCTTTGGAGGCAATCACTGCCTTAAGTCTGGAACCCATGGACATCACCAAACGCTGGGTTTCCTCCTTCTTAATGCTTTGCCAGGCCTTTACAGCCGCAGCCTTCAGGTCTTGCTTGTTTGTGGGTCTTTCCGTCTTAAGTCTGGATTTGAGCAAGTGAAATGCATGCTCAATTGGGTTAAGATCTGGTGATTGACTTGGCCATTGCAGAATGTTCCACTTTTTTGCACTCATGAACTCCTGGGTAGCTTTGGCTGTATGCTTGGGGTCATTGTCCATCTGTACTATGAAGCGCCGTCCAATCAACTTTGCGGCATTTGGCTGAATCTGGCCTGAAAGTATATCCCGGTACACTTCAGAATTCATCCGGCTACTCTTGTCTGCTGTTATGTCATCAATAAACACAAGTGACCCAGTGCCATTGAAAGCCATGCATGCCCATGCCATCACGTTGCCTCCACCATGTTTTACAGAGGATGTGGTGTGCCTTGGATCATGTGCCGTTCCCTTTCTTCTCCAAACTTTTTTCTTCCCATCATTCTGGTAAAGGTTGATCTTTGTCTCATCTGTCCATAGAATACTTTTCCAGAACTGAGCTGGCTTCATGAGGTGTTTTTCAGCAAATGTAACTCTGGCCTGTCTATTTTTGGAATTGATGAATGGTTTGCATCTAGATGTGAACCCTTTGTATTTACTTTCATGGAGTCTTCTCTTTACTGTTGACTTAGAGACAGATACACCTACTTCACTGAGAGTGTTCTGGACTTCAGTTTATGTTGTGAACGGGTTCTTCTTCACCAAAGTAAGTATGCGGCGATCATCCACCACTGTTGTCATCCGTGGACGCCCAGGCCTTTTTGAGTTCCCAAGCTCACCAGTCAATTCCTTTTTTCTCAGAATGTACCCGACTGTTGATTTTGCTACTCCAAGCATGTCTGCTATCTCTCTGATGGATTTTTTCTTTTTTTTTAGCCTCAGGATGTTCTGCTTCACCTCAATTGAGAGTTCCTTAGACCGCATGTTGTCTGGTCACAGCAACAGCTTCCAAATGCAAAACGACACACCTGTAATCAACCCCAGACCTTTTAACTACTTCATTGATTACAAGTTAACGAGGGAGACGCCTTCAGAGTTAATTGCAGCTCTTAGAGTCCCTTGTCCAATTACTTTTGGTCCCTTGAAAAAGAGGAGGCTATGCATTACAGAGCTATGATTCCTAAACCCTTTCTCCGATTTGGATGTGAAAACTCTCATATTGCAGCTGGGAGTGTGCACTTTCAGCCCATATTATATATATAATTGTATTTCTGAACATGTTTTTGTAAACAGCTAAAATAACAAAACTTGTGTCACTGTCCAAATATTTCTGGACCTAACTGTACATTCGGATCAGGCAGAGTATTAAATAAAAGCAGTAGTATAATCCACAATCTGATCGGCACTCCACCCCACCTTGCGGGGGACTCATAGAATAAATAATCCAAACTCAAAGATAATCCCGGCAGAATGTTAATAAAGGACTGAACAAGCATAAAATCTAGTGAGTAGTGGGATTTTGTTTGATTGTAAATAGAAGCAATTACGGAAATGTGAACACTGAGTGCACAAAAGCTGAAAACCCCCGACTATTCCATTAGTATATCAATACATAAGCTAGAATAAGCCACCTGTCATTCCGGCGTTCGCAGCCATTATGGAGAATTGTGTTTATTCCCTGAAACATAATTGAGTTTCCTTACCACACACATTGAGAGGTTAAGACATTACCCTATTACCTGTGTTTTTGAACTTTGGGGGAGAGACTGATGTGCCACAGCGAGGATGTAAAATCTTCCAGATGCTCGAAATATTGGAACTGAACTCGTGACCCCAGCGTTACCCGATACCATTGCGATTATTTACCGCCTTTAGAATAATTGATCAGATCCCACCTAGGCTTTAAATTGCTTCCTCATTAGATTACACAAGCGGTGTCAAAGCCAACCCTCGTCTCCAGAGTAAAACCCTATGACCCTATTACTTCCTCGGCCAGATGGCCATCCCATAACTGTCACTCATATACGCACAAGGGCCCAGGAATGACCAGTACGCCGCGCCTCGTGTGGATTAGCCGGGAGTCTTAAGGATATATTCCTTACACCATGCGATCGTAGATGTTTTGCACCGACCATTCCCCTCGAGAGTGGTGTCAACAATAGATAAAGGTGGCTGCTCTTTGTAAAGATGTGTGGGAGGATCAGCACTTTAATAAATTCTGGGAATTCCTTCCAAGGTCTCCGCCAGGTTTCTTGAGTGATTTATACATTCTACATTACTGCTTAAAAAAAAAGCAAACCTATAGGCGCCCCATGTTATTACAGACTTGTCCATTTCTGCGTAAATCAATTTTTTTTTGTATCCCACATCATACATAAATCTGTGTATAATATAGAATATAGTAAGTCAGCACTGGCCAACCCATAACGTTCACTAAAGGGTGACGGAGGGTTGATCACCCAAGTTGTAGATTTGGGGATTTAAAGGGCTGAATGTCGAACTAATGAACACAACTTTCGTGACAAATTTGCATGTAATTCTCCTTTGCTTTATGTGGTTTTTTTTTTAAGTTTAGTTTTATAAATTGAATGCATTATGGCTATTTATTTAGAGAGGTTCTCCAGTACATTGACATTCACGGGCTATCCTTGGGATAGGTCATCAATGTCTGATCGGCCGGGGTCCGACATCCCACAACCCCCCGATCAGCTGATCTCAGTCCCGGCATTGGCATCAGACAGCCGGAACTGCTCAGTTCTGGAGCTGCCCCGTCTTCTGATAGCAGCCACTGCCGGGTACTGCTCATCTGCCTCCCATTTAGGCTATGTGCGCACTAGGCGTTTTTTTCACGCTACGTTTTTTTGTGTGTTTTTGTCCGCAAAAACGCACCTGCGTTTTTACTGCGGGGGCGTTTTTTGTGCGATTTTTACCGTGTTTTTTGGCTGTGTTTTTGGCTGCGTTTTTGTGCACTGCATTCAATGAGTGAAAAACGCAGAAATAATTGACCACAAAAACGCAGCTACAAAAAAACGCTGTGTGCGGACAGCCCTTCTGAAAACCCATAGACATTGCTGGGGAAGCAATGTCACAGCGTTTTCTGCACAAAAAATGCAGCAAAAACGTCTAGTGCGCACAGGGCCTTATTAGAATGGGTGGCGGATGTGCAGTACCTGGCTGCGGCCACTATCAGAACATGGGGCAGCTCCAGAACTGAGCATTTCCGGTTGCCTGCTGTCGCTGCCGGGACCAGGAACAGCTGATTGGCGGGGTGCGGAGTGTCGTATCGCGGCTGATCAGACATTGATGACTTATCCTAAGGGTAGGCCATCATTGTAAATGTAGTGGACAACCCCTTTAATTTTGTATAATTCCAGAGAGCAGATACACTCCCTTCCTGCATTATCCGTATTGACAGTGCAGCAGTTTGTGTGCGCTTTACGGCCGCTGCTTTGGGTATAAAAGAATGGATACAACGTTCTGCCCCAGCGACCAGGGGGTAGCATCTTATCTGGTTGTATATTGGTTTTCTGCCTCATCTGCAGTTCAATAGTGCAGTCATCTTTCATTAAGAGGGGTGGATCGAGCCCTATTCAATGGCCCTAGGTGCTGCATTAAGAAAAAAAAGTTATAATTAACTCTCAACCTAAGCGGCTCTCTGTCCTGTGTTCCCTGCCAGTCTGATGACACAAACAGTACCACGTTACCGCTGCAGCCAATCAGCACCCGCTGATTGTCTGCATCCTTCCCAATTACAGTCAGGGCCAGAAATATTTGGACAGTGACACAAGTTTTGTTATTTTAGCTGTTTACAAAAACATGTTCAGAAATACAATTATATATATAATATGGGCTGAAAGTGCACACTCCCAGCTGCAATATGAGAGTTTTCACATCCAAATCGGAGAAAGGGTTTAGGAATCATAGCTCTGTAATGCATAGCCTCCTCTTTTTCAAAGGACCAAAAGTAATTGGACAAGGGACTCTAAGGGCTGCAATTAACTGTGAAGGCGTCTCCCTCATTAACCTGTAATCAATGAAGTAGTTAAAAGGTCTGGAGTTGATTACAGGTGTGTGGTTTTGCATTTGGAAGCTGTTGCTGTGACCAGACAACATGCGGTCTAAGGAACTCTCAATTGAGGTGAAGCAGAACATCCTGAGGCTGAAAAAAAAGAAAAAATCCATCAGAGAGATAGCAGACATGCTTGGAGTAGCAAAATCAACAGTCGGGTACATTCTGAGAAAAAAGGAATTGACTGGTGAGCTTGGGAACTCAAAAAGGCCTGGGCGTCCACGGATGACAACAGTGGTGGATGATCGCCGCATACTTTCTTTGGTGAGGAAGAACCCGTTCACAACATCAACTGAAGTCCAGAACACTCTCAGTGAAGTAGGTGTATCTGTCTCTAAGTCAACAGTAAAGAGAAGACTCCATGAAAGTAAATACAAAGGGTTCACATCTAGATGCAAACCATTCATCAATTCCAAAAATAGACAGGCCAGAGTTAAATTTGCTGAAAAACACCTCATGAAGCCAGCTCAGTTCTGGATAAGTATTCTATGGACAGATGAGACAAAGATCAACCTGTACCAGAATGATGGGAAGAAAAAAGTTTGGAGAAGAAAGGGAACGGCACATGATCCAAGGCACACCACATCCTCTGTAAAACATGGTGGAGGCAACGTGATGGCATGGGCATGCATGGCTTTCAATGGCACTGGGTCACTTGTGTTTATTGATGACATAACAGCAGACAAGAGTAGCCGGATGAATTCTGAAGTGTACCGGGATATACTTTCAGCCCAGATTCAGCCAAATGCCGCAAAGTTGATCGGACGGCGCTTCATAGTACAGATGGACAATGACCCCAAGCATACAGCCAAAGCTACCCAGGAGTTCATGAGTGCAAAAAAGTGGAACATTCTGCAATGGCCAAGTCAATCACCAGATCTTAACCCAATTGAGCATGCATTTCACTTGCTCAAATCCAGACTTAAGACGGAAAGACCCACAAACAAGCAAGACCTGAAGGCTGCGGCTGTAAAGGCCTGGCAAAGCATTAAGAAGGAGGAAACCCAGCGTTTGGTGATGTCCATGGGTTCCAGACTTAAGGCAGTGATTGCCTCCAAAGGATTCGTAACAAAATATTGAAAATAAAAATATTTTGTTTGGGTTTGGTTTATTTGTCCAATTACTTTTGACCTCTTAAAATGTGGAGTGTTTGTAAAGAAATGTGTACAATTCCTACAATTTCTATCAGATATTTTTGTTCAAACCTTCAAATTAAACGTTACAATCTGCACTTGAATTCTGTTGTAGAGGTTTCATTTCAAATCCAATGTGGTGGCATGCAGAGCCCAACTCGCCAAAATTGTGTCACTGTCCAAATATTTCTGGACCTAACTGTACATCTAAGCAGAGGGTCAGTGGAGTTTTTTTCCAGCTAAGATGTAAATGTGAAGGCTTCAGAGAATCAGTTGGTGTTGATTGGCTGCAGCGGTCAATTGCTATTATTTGTCAGGAGACCAATTTGGGGACATATCACTGAGAGTGGAGGAGTGGCTACAGTCCATGAGGTGAGTATACATGTCGTTAAATCTGTGCAGCACCTTGGGGCCATTAATTGTTCTGTAGTTGAGAATCCGATTAATTCAGTCACCCTTTAACGATAATGAGACGACTCTTCTCACCCTGTACCAATTTTGCAGTATGATGTACTGCATGTGTACTGATATAGACTCTCCTCAATATTGAAATTATAGTACTAATGGTTTTATGGAAATCATAGTTAGACAGGTAAATCATATGGAAATGATGAAAAAGTAGAAACAAAACATCTGTCAAGGGGTGTGAGGGGATAATAGGGGACAGGGGCTCCTAATCTGGTCTTAAGGCTAGGGGGGGGGGCGTAGCTATCCCTGATCCCAGAGTTACCTCTGATGTTGAAGATGTCTGGGCCGCCTTCCTTGCCCTGCTCCTGAACAGCCCTGATCTAATACCCCCTCTCCCCCACCCCAAGGGAAGACTGGAATAAGAGTGGTTGAACCCACAGATATGGACAAACAGGGAAACCAAAACTCTATCACACAGCTAGCGCACACGGAGATACAATACCAATTGTGCAAGTTCTCCCACGTAAAAAGATGAGAGAGGCCTGTAATTAACATCATAGGTGACCACAACTATGAGCGAGAAAATAAGAAAATAAATCCAGAAAATCACCTTGTCTGATTTGGCAAGATTTTATGTGCAAATTATGGTCGAAAATTTGTATTTAGTCGTCTAAAAACATGCAAGATTTCTGACTCTCATAGACCTGTAACTTCTTCTTTAAGAGGCTCCTCTGTCCTCCACTCATTACCTTTAGTAATGGCACCTGTTTGAACTTGTTATCAGTATAAGAGACACCTGTCCACAACATCAAACAGTCACACTTCAAACTCCACAATGGTGAAGACCAAACAGCTGTCAAAGGACACCAGAAACAAAATTGTAGCCCTGCACCAGGCTGGGAAGACTGAATCTGCAATAGGCGAGCAGCTTGGTGTGATGAAATCAACTGTGGGAGCAAAAATAAGAAAATGGAAGAGATACATCACCTCTGATAATCTCCCTCCATCTGAGGCTCCACGCAAGATCTCACTCTGTGGGGTCAAAATGATCACAAGAATGGTGAGCAAAATCCCCTAACCACACGGGGGGACCTAGTGAATGACCAGCATAGAGCTGGGACCACCATAACAAAGGCTACCATCAGTAACACACTATACCGCCAGGTACTCAGATCCTGCAGTTCCACACACGTTCCCCTGCTTAAGCCAGTACATGTCCGGGCCCGTCGGAACTTTTCTAGAGACCATTTGGATTATCCAGAAGAGTATTGGGAGAATGTCATATGGTCGGATGAAACCAAATTAGAACTGTTTGGTAGAAATACAACTCGTCGTGTTTGGAGGAGACAGAATGCGAAGTTGCATCCAAAGAACACCATACCTACTGTGAAGCATGGGGGTGGCAACATCATGCTTTGGGGCTGTTCCTCTGCAAAGGGACCAGGACGACTGATCCATGTAGATGAAAGAATGATTGCGGCCATGTATCGTGATATATTGAGTGCAAAGCTCCTTCCATCAGCAAGGGCATTGAAGATGAAACGTGGCTGGGTCTTTCAGCATGATAATGATCAAAAGCACAACGCCAGAGCAACAAAGGAGTGGCTTCGTAAGAAGCATATGAAGGTCCTGGAGTGGCCTAGCCAGTCTCCAGATCTCAACCCCATAGAAAAGCTTTGGTGGGAGTTGAAAGGCAGTGTTCCCCAGCGACAGGCCCAAAGCATCACTGCTCTAGAGGAGATCTGCAAGGAGGAATGGTCCAACATACCACCAACAGTGTGTGCCAACCTTGTGAAGACTTACAGAAAACATTTCCCCTCTGTCATTGCCAATAAAGGATATAGAACAAAATATTGAGATTAACTTTTGTTATTGACCAAATACTTATTTTCCACCATAAGTTGCAAAAAAATCTTACCAAATTAGGTGATTTTCTGGATTTGTTTTCTCATTTTGTCTCTCATAGTTGTGTTCACCTATGATGTCAATTACAGGCCTCTCTCATCTTTTTAAGTGGGAGAACTGGCACAATTGGTGGCTGACTAAATACTTTTTTTCCTCACTGTATAAGACAATAAGTGCTCAGGAGGAAATAAAGAGCAGGGAGAAAATAACCAGATGATGATAGGATTTCCACAGCACACCTAGTAGCGCTCCTGAGACAGTTTGTAGAAATGGCCGTTCCACTTGTTCCACCACCAGATCAATACAATGGCGAGATGTTAGTGTTCCTGAATGAACACTAGAGGGGAACTTATTCCACCACACACTATAACCCAGGGAATAGGATCGGGGTGACGTACCTTCATTTTTTCATCCTTTGCATATCAGTATCATGTCTTTCCGTCCATGTGTTCTTGGTATTATAATATTGTTGGGGGTGTGTATATAATGTAGATATTGCATGTATACACACCTATTTGTTAATGTTTTCTTTTTTCTTTTATGTTAAATTCTGTTTAAGGTCAAGTCTTAAGGACTATTATCAAGTCCTAGGTGTTGGGCGAAAAGCCACAAGTGAAGAAATCAAGAATGCCTTTTTCACCATGTCAAAGAAGGTGAGTTTTATTCACGGCCGTAGTGTCGCTGTTATAATGAATGTGAATCTGTTTTTGGCATTCTGATATTGATGGTCAGCACTTAGTGAAGGTCGTCATTATCAGGTCGCTGGTGATCTTCTGACTGACGGGGTCATGGCCTTCTAGCGAGGGCCGCATCCCCCTCATTATTTACCAGGCACAGATAAGTACCTTTGGTTGTGGCTGTGAGTGAGACAGATCTGCAGTATCACAGCCAAGGCCTCATGTACTGTACTGTAATAAGTGAGGGGTCCGTGGCCTCTTCTCTCAGGGGTATCAGGAGTCTGACCCCCGGTGATCTGATGTATCCGAGTTGGCTCGTTCATCATCTGATTGCTTCCGTGTTTACATGGGTCAATAATTGAGAGCAGTGAGCGTTCTTACAAACAATTTTTCGTATATTGTTATGTGTAAAAGGATCTTTATGTCACGCTAAGTACAGGGAATTACCAAGCGCACAGCGAAAGGGAAGGGAACCCCTGTGTCTAGGGAGAGGGAAGATGGTGAACCCTGACCATACCGACTGCTGGTCCCTGGGTCCCTCACCACCCTAGATAGGTTCCACACCTATGCTCAGCAGCAGGAAATAGATGGGAAGGAGGGGACGTCCGGGCATCAGGCCAGCGAGCGCTTGAGCATAACGCTGGAGTCATAGGGGAAAGTGCGGTCACGAGGTTATGGGCGGCACTTACTGATGACACTCACAGCGCCGCCCTTAACCTCGTGCCCGCGCAAAGCGTCACTAGCGGTCACACGTGCACGCAGTGCACGGCACCGCTACAGTGGAACAGCGCATGCGCGGGACCACGGGCACCCAGGGGCGGCGTCCTGAGCTTTTGAAATTCAGCGTTCGGGGGCGGCGTAAATCTGCAGGAGGACAGCAACGGACCCCAGGCAGCCCGCCCCCATGGAAGATTTTAGAAATTTGCATACGAAAAGGTACCAGTTTACAAAGTGTTTATTTTGGTATAAAAGGTGCCAAAAAAACTATAGGAAGCTTCCTAGAATGCAGCCCAGGAGCTGCGGAGGGGGGAACTTTTAGCTTTATAGCTAAATTTCTGATGACAGGTTCCCTTTAAGGAACCCATTCTATTAGCTGAACACCTGCAGTAGTAGGACATTTACCTAACCCCCTTACGAAAAAAGACAGAGAGGAGCCAGCATGATCTGAGAGTGGCATGCATCATATAAAAAGTGCAAATTCACACATTTATTCCAATTGTACTATAATACGAAATGAAATTTTTAGCAAATAATTGATCAATTTTTTGGGCCACCCCTGCCAACGTCACGGCAGATCTCAATAGAGGGTCCTACTCTATATTCTATATTTCATTGTGCCATGCGGCCTCCTAGATAAATTAAAAGTAGAACCATATGGGAGCACACATACCTGTAACCTGTATATAACCGCTTCCATGTCGCAAAAAGAGGCGACTGCGGATAAAAGGCAGCTCAGGTCCCAGCATGTGCAGCAGACGCCACAAACATCAAGACAATCGCAGCATGCTGAGGCTTTTCACTCATCCAGAATCTGGATGACAAAAAATTGACCATCTGTTCTCCCTCATTAAATTATTATTATTATTACTTATTATTATAGCGCCATTTATCCGCGCTTTACATGAGAAAGGGGTGTACATAATAGTAACAAGTACAATAATCATAAACAATACAAGGCACAGACTGGTACAGGAAGATAGAGGTCCCTGCCCGCGAGGGCTCACAGTCTACAGTGGATGGGTGAGGATACAGTTGGGGAATAACATTGGTCCGAGTGCAACACAAGATTTTCTCACATTACACTCATCCGAGTGCGCTCACGTACCCATAAAAGTAGAGTAGGATCCAATATAATGAGATTGCGGTGCCATGGCTACTGGGCAGGCATGAAAATGGCCCTTTTGATATGCAAAACTTTTCAATTTTTTTTCTTATATTTTTTTGCAGTAGATGAGGGCTTTGACATTTCATTGTGTAAAGAGGCTTTACACGCAACGACTTCGCTAACGAGATGTTGTTGGGGTCACGGAATTCTTGACGCACATCCGGCCTCGTTAGCGACGTTGTTGCGTGTGAAACGCACAAACGACCATTAACGATCAAAATTAGTCACCTAATCGTTGATCGTTGTCCGATCGTTCTAATCCCAAATGTCGTTGCTGTTGCAGGACGCTGGTTGTTTGTCGTTCCTGCAGCAGCACACATCGCTACGTGTGACACCGCAGGAACGAGGAACATCACCTTACCTGCTGCCACCCGCAATGAGGAAGGAAGGAGGTGGGCGGGATGTTACAGCCGCTCATCTCCGCCCCTCCGCTTCTATTGGGTGGCCACTTAGTGACTCCGCTGTGGCGCCGAATGAACTGCCCCCTTAGAAAGGAGACATCGCTAGGCAGTTAAGTATGTGTGACGGGTGTAAGCGATGTTGTGCGCCACGGGCAGCGATTTGCCCATGACGCACAACCGACGGGGGCGGGTGCTTTCACCAGCGACATTGCTAGCGATGTCGCTGTGTGTAAAGCCCGCTTAACTCTTTTTGCTATTATATATCATGAACAGATACTCACCTATGCACATGGAGTGCTGTCAAATTTTTATTTCTTTTTATATATACATATACTGCTCAAAAAAGTAAAGGGAACACCAAAATACAAAATCCTTGTTTAAGTATTCCTTTTATTTTTTTGAGCAGATATATACGGTATATATAAATAATATGTGTATATATATATATATATATATATATATATATGTATATATAATATGTGTGTGTGTGTATTATTATTATTATTATTATTGTTTATTTATAGAGCACCATTGATTCCATGGTGCTGTACATGAGGATATATATATATATATGTATATATATATATATATATATATATATATATATATATATATATATATATAAATTATTTGTCATGGCGCTTGAAGAGGTTAGAATAATTGTCACATAATATTGTTTAATTAATAGCTAATGATAAATTAAGCCCTGATTAATTCTGTGTAGCCGCCTGTCCCTGGCCGCCGATCACCTTGCATGTAGTGTAGCGCCTCTGCCCATGTTTGCGGCATGAGCCGCTGAACTCACTGATTGGCTGCAGCGCTGTTGACACGACATGAGCGCTGCAGACAATAACAGGCACCGAGAATAGCCACAGAGACCCAACATTGAATCCCGGATACTGTAGGAGTAAAGTACAGTTTCTTGGCCGTGTAGGGAGGGTTCTAGTTTTAGAAAACCACATTAATAATAGACTTTAGGAATTTCTATGCAAACGTTTGTCATAACTGTATATTTTTCAGTGCCATCCTGACAGTGACCCCACAAACCCTCTGCTGCACTCCCAGTTTGTGCGTCTGAATGAGGCCTACAGAGTGTTAAGCAAGCACACTTCCCGCACACAATATGACGACGTTTTGGACGCAATACAGAGAGAAAATTGGAATTCACGAGGCCGCAGCTCATATAAAACTTCCAATGCAACATACAACTGGACACAATCGTATCAGACACAGCAGGGACCATTTACCAGGTGGTGACCTAAACTGCATGCTCCATTCTTGCAGAAGACCTTCACGTGTCTTGATCCTTGTTCTTGGTCTTCTTTTTCTAGTAACTGTCCCTTCCTTCATCTTATTTTTCACTCACTTAATCCTCCACCTCCCATCTTACCTCTCTTATCTCCAAAATGCCTTGATATCGGGACATTCCTTCCTTTCTTGATATTGACGTATAGGGGCCGAGGGAGGAATGCAGTGTCGTATGTAATAAACCCCCCCTCATCCTCTTAGTTCCCTTTTCTCTTCCCTTTTTCTATACTTACAGTACATTTTTCTCTCCTTACTGATAACTGTGCTTATACCCTAATCAGGTCCACATCAGACGAACGCGCACGGTACTGGTCCGAATTTCCTCCAAAAGAAGATTGGGAAGACTCCAAGAAAGAGCGCAGATATAGCAATGCTATGATTGTTTTATTTTGCTTCTTTGTTGGAGGCCTAAGTATCTTTGTACACTTTGAGCTTTATAGGTAATTACCAGTGATCACTTTAAGCTTTGTTTAACCCACTAAGCGCCGTACATGTAAGTGTCTTGGTCTTTAGCTTTCATCCTGTGCCATTACGCGTTCTGGCATTATAGCTCCTGCAGTCCAGCAGGACTAGGGCAGACCAGGCAGCCTTAAAATGTGCAAAATTTATCACAGTGGCTCATATGGATGATAAATATGGTGTCCAGAACAAGTCTATGCGTCTAAAACATAATGTGTCAGATTTGTCAAGATTGGTGCTTTATAACCAATCTAAAGCGGGCTTTACACGCTGCGATATCGGTCCCGATATCGCCAGCGTGGGTACCCGCCCCCATCTGTTGTGGGACACGGGCAAATCGCTGCCCGTGCCGCACAACATCACCCAGATCCGTCACACATACTTACCTGCCCGGCGACATCGCTGTGACCGGCGAACCGCCTCCTTTCTAAAGGGGCGGTCCGTGCGGCGTCACAACGACATCACTGAGCGGCCGCCCAATAGCAGCGGAGGGGCGGAGCTGAGCGGGACGTAACATCCCGCCCACCTCCTTCCTTCCGCATAGCGGCCGGGAGGCAGGTAAGGAGAGCTTCCTCGTTCCTGCGGTGTCACACGGAGCGATGTGTGCTGCCGCAGGAACGAGGAACAACCTCGTTACTGCTGCAGTAACGATTTTTGAGAATGGACCCCCATGTCACCGATGAGCGATTTTGCACGTTTTTGCAACGATGCAAAATCGCTCATCGGTGTCACACGCAACGGCATCGCTAATGCGGCCGGATGTGCGTCACCAATTCCGTGACCCCAACGAGTTCGCATTAGCGATGTCGTAGCGTGTAAAGCCCCCTTTAGAAGAAAAAAATAAGGGGTTTGTCCCATGAACTAAATTCATTTTAATCAATAGATCTTAGAATAATAATTTCCACAATTGGATGTGTTTAATAAAAATGTTCCTGTGCTGAGATAATCCTATATATCTGCCCCTGCTATGTACTGTGTAATGGCCGTGTCTGACCGTATAGGAACATGGTCTAATCATACCACAACTCCTGGGCAGGGGAGGATGCAAAAGAGTATAAAGACAGCACAGCACGGGATCATAGGTGATTCTTTCTCTGAGGTAAAACATTTCCATTTCTATTTTTTTTTTTTTTTTAAATGTCTTACCTCACAGAAAGGATAGTTTGCAATCCCATGCTGTAATGTCTTTATACTTTTTTACTTCCTCCCCAGCCCAGGAGTTGTGGTATGATCAGACCATGTTCCTGTATGGTCAAACACGGCCATTACACAGTACATAGCAGGGACACACACTGTATATAAGATTATCTCAGCACAGGAACTTTTATATTAAACACATCCAATTGTAGAACTTATTATTATTCCAAGATCTGTTCATTAAAATGATCTTTATTCGTGGTAAAACCCCTTTAAATTTTGACCTATGAAGCCCAACCTGAACCCCATGTACCGCCATACTGTACTATTGCAGTATATATTACAAGAGATCAAACAATAGCAAAATGACGTGAAAATCAATTACAATATATACCATATATATATAATATATTAAAATATATATATATATAATATTGTGTGTGTGTGTGTGTGTATATATATATACTAGAAGGTGGCCCGATTCTAAAGCATCGGGTATTCTAAAATTTATTGTGTAGTTAATGTATCATTTTTGTTATATATATTAGATGTTGTTGTGTGTAGTTGCAAAGTGTTTGTGTAGGGGCTGTACATGTTCTGGGTGTTGTCTGGGTGTTGTCTGGGTGTGGCGGGGGGGTGAGAGCGGTGTTGTATGTGTGTTGCGTGTGTTGCGTTGTTTGTGGAGCGTTGTGTGTGTGTTGCGCGGTTTGTGTGTGTGTGGTGTGTTTTGGGGGGAGGTATGTTTTGTGCAATGTGTGTGTTGTGTGGTATGTGCGTATATTTATGTATGCCGCGGTGTTTGTGTGTTGGGTGTTGTGTGTGTGCGGCGTTGTCTGTGTGTGTGGGTGTATGTGTAGGGCGGTGTTTGTGGTTCCCAGTGTGTGTGTGTGGTGTGTTGTGCAGTGCGCGTGTGTGTGTGTTGGGGGGAGGTGTGCACCTCCCATCGTGCTCCATCCCCCATCCTGCGCACCCCCCATCGTGCTCCATCCCCCATGCTGCGCACTCCCCATCGTGCTCCATCCCCTATGCTGCGCATTCCCCATCGTGCTCCATCCCCCATGCTGCGCACTCCCAAACGTGCTCCATCCGCCATGCTGCGCACCCGCCATCGTGCTCCATCCGCCATGCTGCGCACTCCCAAACGTGCTCCATCCGCCATGCTGCGCACTCCCAAACGTGCTCCATCCGCCATGCTGCACCAGCATCAGCCTCTCTGCCCGCAGCATCAGCCTCTCTGCCCGCAGCATCAGCCTCTCTCCTCCCAGCATCAGCCTCTCTCCTTCCAGCCTACCCCAGCCTCAGCCTCCCCCAGCCTCTCTTCTCTCAGCCTCCCCCCTCCCCCTCCCAGCCTTCCCCAGGATCAGCCTAGCCTACCCCAGCCTCAGCCTCCCCCAGCATCAGCCTCTCTTCTCTCAGCCTCCCCCCTCCCCCTCCCAGCCTTCCCCAGGATCAGCCTCTCTCCTCCCAGCCTCCTCCAGCACGCCGTGCTCCTCTGCCGACACTCACAGATCCGATCGCATACACTCACACACACACACACCCGATCGCATACACTCACACACACCCGATCGCATACACACCCGATCGCATACACTCACACACACCCGATCGCATACACACGATCGCATACACTCACGCACACACACATTGACGATATTGCACATACGCGGTCACACTCACAACATCCGGAGATACCACATGCTTCTGGCCATGTGATCATCTGGCAGGTCCTGGAAGCTCACAGCACAGTATCGGCGCCGAGAAGCAAGCGATATCCCAGGATGTTGTGAGTGTGTGGATGCGATGTGATGTGTGTGTGAGAGTGAGTGTGATCTGATGTGTGTTGTTATGTGTGTGCGTGTGTGTATGTTCCGCCGCTGCAGGACCTTGATGCGCTGGTAACTATGCTACCATGGTTACCAGCGTATCCCGTCCCTCGCTCGCACGGGAGCCCACACCAGCATACGCCGGCCAGCCCCAGCAATGCGAGGGTATGTGTCAGCTGGGTTGGCGGCGTACGCTGGTGTGGGCTCCCGGGGGTACAGTGCTCACCTGGGAGTCGTGGCTCCATGTCGGTTCGGGGAATGCGTGGGGGGGGCGGGGCCAGAGCTAGCGTGCATTGCGTGAGGGGGGCGGGGCGTGGCCGAGTTGCCAATGCCTGCAGGGTGCCGGGGCGAAGGGCCAATCTGTGGGGGGGGTGGAGCATGGGCGAGCGGCCGGCCAATCCGTGTGGGGGCGCAGCCTGGGCGAGCGGCCAATCCGTGCGGGGGGGCGGGGCCATGGCGAGCCCAGCGGCCAATCAGCTTTGTGTCACCGTAAGGACACAATTTAGGAGCAAGACAGACAGACAGATAGACAAACAGACAGACAGAATAAGGCAATTATATATATATAGATATATATATATATATATATATATATATATATATATATATATATATATATATATATAAAATTTTAATTTTTTTTTTTTAAATTAAAAAAAAAGTTTAAATTATCCTTTCTTCGGCGCTCCATTGGGAGACCCAGACGATTGGGTGTATAGCACTGCCCTCCGGAGGCCACACAAAGCAATTACACTAAAAAGTGTAAGGCCCCTCCCCTTCTGGCTATACACCCCCAGTGGGATCACTGGCTCACCAGTTTTCTGCTTTGTGCGAAGGAGGTCAGACATCCACGCATAGCTCCACTGTTTAGTCAGCAGTAGCTGCTGACTCTATCGGATGGAAGAAAAGAGAGCCCATATAGGGCCCCCAGCATGCTCCCTTCTCACCCCACTTGCGGTTTGTAAGGTTGAGGTACCCATTGCGGGTACGGAGGCTGGAGCCCACATGCTGCTTTCCTTCCCCATCCCCCTGAGGGGCTCTGTGGAAGTGGGATCTTACCGGCCCCCGAACCCTGAGGCCGAGCTCCATCCACAGACCCAGAGACCCTGCTGGAGGAGCTGAGTACAGTCAGGGACAAGGCCCTGCAACGTTCAGGTACTCTGTGTCCCCGCACAGACAGGCCACGCACACTCCAGGCTTGCTGGGTGTGCTAGTGCGCCGGGGGCACTAGCGCTGCGCGCTCGGGTTAGAGTCACTGCAGCTTAGCTGAGTGATTTTTGTCTTGGGAACTACCGCGCCGGCCGCTCCGGGAGCGGCGGCGCCGCTGGGACTTGTAGTGCGCCGGGGACTCGCGCTGCCCGCGCTTTTACGGCGGCAGCGCTCATAAATCTAGTCCCCGGCTTTTGCGGCCTAGTTACGGTTCGTTCCCGCCCCCACCCTGTCAATCAGGGAAAGGGAGAGACGCTGTGCAATAGGCAGCGCCGAGGGCTGGAGCCTTATTTACATGCTCCAGCCCTCTCACTGGGCACAGTGGGGACGCAAGTTTCCCGCTCTTGGTCTCAACACGCCCAGGGCCCGCCCCTCTCCACAGGACGCCGGCAGCCATTCCTGCATGCAGTCTGGCTGGAGAACGGACACAGGCTCTGGGGGACTCAGACAAGGGACTCTGGCGACCACACACCCGCGTTTATGCGGGCGGTAAGCTGCACATAAGTGCTGGCCCCACTAGTGCCACAGTGTTATTTGGTGCATTTTTTCTCTGTACCATATATATTTATATTGCACTGTACAGTCGCTTCTTGGCTTATACCCTCATTGCTCTGAGGAGACAACAACATGTCATCCGCAAAACGCAAGGGTGCCAAGGCACAGGCGGTACGCACTGCTTGTGCCGCATGTGGGGCTAATCTACCGGCAGGTTCCAATGACCCCCATTGTGTGCAATGTTCAATCCCTGTGCCACTTCGTCAGCCAGAGTCTATGGTAGTAGTGGCCCAGGCAGAGACGCCTGTGAACCCTGCCCCGGTGACGGGGACAGAATTTGCAGTTTTTGCTGATAAGATGTCTGTGACTATGACAAAAATCCTGGAAACCTTGCAGTCCAGGCCAGTTTCTCAGACCATGGACACTGCTGTGTCTATGCTCCCCGGTCCCCCTCAGTTGGAACTAATCCGTACTTCAAGGGGGTCCCAGGCATCACAGGCTGAAGACTCTGACTCGGATGACAGTCCCAGGCAGCCTAAGCGGGCTCGCTGGGAAAGACCCTCGCCGTCATCACACTGGTCAGGGTCTCAGCGAGACGAGGCTCTGTATGAGGAGACAGAGGTGGGTGATCAGGAATCTACTCCTGACACCGCTCTCAATCTAGATACCCCTGATGGTGACGCTATGGTAAATGACCTTATAGCGGCCATCAATAGACTGTTGGATATTTCTCCCCCAGCCCCTTCTGCTGAGGAGGCAGCTGCACAGCAGGAGAAGTTCCAGTTCCGGTATCCTAAGCGTAAATTGAGTACTTTTCTGGACCACTCTGACTTCAGAGAATCAGTCCAGAAACATCATGCTTATCCAGATAAGCGTTTCTCCAAACGTCTTAAGGATACACGTTATCCCTTTCCCCCTGACGTGGTCAAACGCTGGACCCAGTGTCCAAAGGTGGACCCCCCAATCTCCAGGCTTGCGGCTAGGTCCTTAGTTGCAGTGGAAGATGGGGCTTCACTTAAAGATGCCAATGATAGACAGATGGACCTTTGGTTAAAGTCTGTCTATGAAGCTATCGGCGCGTCGTTTGCTCCAGCATTCGCGGCCGTGTGGGCACTCCAAGCTATTTCAGCTGGCCTGGCACAAGTGGACTCTATCATACGTCCAGCAGTGCCGCGAGTAGCGTCCCTAACCTCGCAAATGTCTGCGTTTGCGACTTACGCTATCAACGCTGTCCTGGACTCTACGAGCCGTACCTCAATGGCGTCTGCCAACTCTGTGGTTTTGCGCAGAGCCTTGTGGTTAAAGGAATGGAAAGCAGATTCTGCTTCCAAGAAATGTTTAACCAGCTTGCCACTATCTGGAGACAGACTGTTTGGTGAGCAATTGGCTGAGATCATTAAACAGTCCAAGGGTAAGGACTCCTCCTTACCCCAGCCCAGATCGAGCAAACCTCAACAGAGGAAGTGGCAGTCGAGGTTTCGGTCCTTTCGAGGCTCCAGCAAGACCCAATTCTCCTCGTCCAAAGGGACTCAGAAGGAGCAAAGGAGCTCAGATTCCTGGCGGGCTCATTCACGCCCCAAGAAAACAACCGGAGGAACCGCTTCCAAGGCGGCTGCCTCATGACTTTCGGCCTCATCCCTCCGCATCCTCGGTCGGTGGCAGGCTCTCCCGCTTTTGCGACATTTGGCTGCCACAGGTCAAAGACCGGTGGGTAGCAGACATTTTGTCTCACGGGTACAGGATAGAATTCAGTTCTCATCCTCCGCCTCGGTTCTTCAGAACCTCCCCACATCCCGACCGAGCAAATGCCCTTCTGCAGGCGGTGTGCTCACTAAGAGCAGAAGGAGTGGTGATCCCTGTTCCTCTGCAGGAACAAGGGCAAGGTTTTTACTCCAATCTCTTCGTGGTTCCAAAAAAGGACGGCTCGTTCCGTCCTGTTCTGGACCTAAAGCTGCTCAACAAGCATGTGAACGCCAGGCGGTTCCGGATGGAATCCCTCCGCTCTGTCATTGCCTCAATGTCTCAAGGAGATTTCCTTGCATCAATAGACATCAAAGATGCTTATCTCCACGTGCCGATTGCTATAGAGCACCAACGTTTCCTACGTTTCGTGATAGGAGACGACCATCTCCAGTTCGTAGCTCTGCCATTTGGTCTGGCGACAGCCCCACGGGTTTTCACCAAGGTCATGGCGGCAGTGGTAGCAGTCTTGCATTCTCAGGGACACTCGGTGATCCCTTACTTGGACGATCTACTTGTCAAAGCACCCTCTCAAGAGGCATGCCAACACAGCCTGAATGTTGCGCTGGAGACTCTCCAGACTTTCGGGTGGATCATCAACTTTTCAAAGTCAAACCTGGCACCGACTCAATCACTAACGTATCTTGGCATGGAGTTTCATACTCTCTCAGCGATAGTGAAGCTTCCGCTGGACAAGCAGCGGTCACTACAGACAGGGGTGCAGTCTCTCCTTCAGGGTCAGTCGCACCCCTTAAGCGCCTCATGCACTTCCTAGGGAAGATGGTGGCAGCAATGGAGGCAGTCCCGTTCGCGCAGTTTCATCTGCGTCCACTTCAATGGGACATTCTCCGCCAATGGGACGGGAAGACAACTTCCCTAGACAGGAAAGTCTCCCTTTCTCAGACGGCCAAGGATTCTCTGCTATGGTGGCTTCTTCCCACCTCATTATCGCAGGGAAGATCATTCCTGCCCCCATCCTGGGCAGTGGTCACGACAGACGCGAGTCTGTCAGGGTGGGGAGCAGTTTTTCTCCACCACAGGGCTCAAGGGACGTGGACTCAGCAGGAATCCACCCTTCAGATCAATGTTCTGGAGATCAGGGCAGTGTATCTTGCCCTATTAGCCTTCCAGCAGTGGCTGGAAGGAAAACAGATCCGAATTCAGTCGGACAACTCCACAGCGGTGGCATACATCAACCACCAAGGAGGGACACGCAGTCGGCAAGCCTTCCAGGAAGTCAGGCGGATTCTGATGTGGGTAGAGGAAAGAGCATCCACCATATCAGCAGTTCACATCCCGGGCGTAGAAAACTGGGAAGCAGACTTCCTCAGTCGCCAGGGCATGGACGCAGGGGAATGGTCCCTTCACCCGGACGTGTTTCAGGAAATCTGCCGCCGCTGGGGTGTGCCGGACGTCGACCTAATGGCGTCTCGGCACAAAAACAAGGTCCCGACCTTCATAGCGCGGTCTCGCGATCAAAGAGCTCTGGCGGCAGACGCCTTAGTGCAAGATTGGTCGCAGTTCCGGCTCCCTTATGTGTTTCCACCTCTGGCACTCTTGCCCAGAGTGTTACGCAAGATCAGATCCGATTGCGGCCGCGTCATACTCGTCGCCCCAGACTGGCCGAGGAGGTCGTGGTACCCGGATCTGTGGCATCTCACGGTCGGCCAACCGTGGGCACTACCAGACCGTCCAGACTTACTGTCCCAAGGGCCGTTTTTCCATCGGAATTCTGCGGCCCTGAACCTGACTGTGTGGCCATTGAGTCCTGGATCCTAGCGTCTTCAGGATTATCCCAAGGGGTCGTGGCCACCATGAGACAGGCTAGGAAGTCCACTTCTGCTAAGATCTACCACAGAACGTGGAAGATTTTCTTATCCTGGTGCTCTGCACAAGGAGTATCTCCCTGGCCATTCGCGTTACCTGTTTTTCTTTCCTTCCTGCAATCTGGGTTGGAAAAGGGTTTGTCGCTCGGCTCCCTTAAAGGGCAAGTCTCGGCACTATCCGTGTTTTTTCAGAAGCGTCTAGCACGACTTTCTCAGGTGCGCACGTTCCTGCAGGGGGTTTGTCATATCGTACCTCCGTACAGGCGGCCGTTAGATCCGTGGGATCTAAACAAGGTCCTTGTTGCTCTCCAGAAGCCGCCCTTCGAGCCTCTGAGGGATGTGTCACTTTCTCGACTCTCACAGAAAGTGGCCTTTCTGGTAGCGGTCACGTCTCTTCGGAGAGTGTCCGAACTAGCAGCGCTGTCATCCAAGGCTCCTTTCCTGGTGTTCCACCAGGACAAGGTAGTGCTGCGCCCCATTCAGGAGTTTCTCCCTAAGGTGGTATCCTCTTTTCATCTTAATCAGGATATCTCCTTGCCTTCCTTTTATCCGCATGCAGTTCATCGGTATGAAAAGGATTTACATTTGTTGGATCTGGTGAGAGCACTCAGAATCTACATTTCCCGCACGGCGCCCCTGCGCCGCTCGGATGCACTCTTTGTCCTTGTCGCTGGTAAGCGCAAAGGGTCGCAGGCTTCCAAAGCCACCCTGGCTCGATGGATCAAAGAACCAATTCTTGAAGCCTACCGTTCTGCTGGGCTTCCGGTTCCATCAGGGCTGAAGGCCCATTCTACCAGAGCCGTGGGGGCGTCCTGGGCATTACGACACCAGGCTACGGCTCAACAGGTGTGCCAGGCAGCCACCTGGTCGAGTCTGCACACTTTCACCAAACATTATCAGGTGCATGCCTATGCTTCGGCGGACGCCAGCCTAGGTAGAAGAGTCCTGCAGGCGGCAGTTGCCTCCCCGTAGGGGAGGGCTGTCTTTGCAGCTCTAACATGAGGTATTTCTTTACCCACCCAGGGACAGCTTTTGGACGTCCCAATCGTCTGGGTCTCCCAATGGAGCGCCGAAGAAGAAGGGAATTTTGTTACTTACCGTAAATTCCTTTTCTTCTAGCTCCTATTGGGAGACCCAGCACCCGCCCTGTTGTCCTTCGGGATTTTTGGTTGTTTTTCGGGTACACATGTTGTTCATGTTGAATGGTTTTCAGTTCTCCGACGTATCTTCGGAGTGAATTTGTTTAAACCAGTTATTGGCTTTCCTCCTTCTTGCTTTTGCACTAAAACTGGTGAGCCAGTGATCCCACTGGGGGTGTATAGCCAGAAGGGGAGGGGCCTTACACTTTTTAGTGTAATTGCTTTGTGTGGCCTCCGGAGGGCAGTGCTATACACCCAATCGTCTGGGTCTCCCAATAGGAGCTAGAAGAAAAGGAATTTACGGTAAGTAACAAAATTCCCTTCTTTTTCCAAATTCATAAAGAATTTTAAAAATATATATTAATATTTGGTATCTACAAGTCTGATCTATGAAAATACAAGTTTAATTAAACCTCGTAAAGAAAAAAAAAATCAAAATATCAGAATTGCGATTTTTTTTCGATTATCACAACTTTCCCAAAAAGTTCGGTAATCATTAATCTAAACGTTGCATGTAACTCCAAATTGTACCAATAAAAATGACAACTTCTCAGTCAAAAAATTAAGCTTTCACACTGCTCCATTGGTCGGAAAAATAAAAAGGTTGCAGGGCTCAGAAAATGGCAAAACGTTCATTTTTAAATGACTAAAATGAGTTTTACTTACTATGTTTTAATTACTAAAATTAATTTAAAAAATGTTAATTTTAAAATGAATTACTAAGGCCTGTTTCACACATCAGTTACAATCCGTTTTCTCAATGGATTGACGGATCTGTCGCAGATTGGGTCTAAACTGATGCGATGGATCCCTTTTTCAATGTCTCCGACTAGCTAGGGGCTAAACAATAATTGGAGCATGCTCAGTTAAGAAAAACGGAATCCGTCGCCGCATTCCATCATTTGACAGATGACAATGGATCCTGCGCCCATAGGCTTCCATTGCACCAAACGACGGACGGCAACAGATCTGTCGCTGTTTGTTTTTTTTCGACGTACATAAAAAACGTTACTTTAGCCGTCGTCTCCGTCCAACGGACAAAGATTTTTTGACGTGAGGCCATCCGTAGCTAATACAAGTTGCTGAGAAAAAAACTGATCCATCGACATTAGTGGCTGGATCCGTTTTTTTCAAAATTTGACGGATTGTGACTGATGGCAAAAAACTGATGTGTGAAAGGGGTCTAAGATGTGTATAAAAAAAACCTAAGTAACTTTAGTATCACTGTAATCATACTGACTTGGAGAATCATGTTGCCAGATCATATTTTACAGCACAAGGAACATTTTAAGAATGAAACCAAAAAGAACATTGGCGTAATTGTTTATTTTCATGTAATTTGGAATTTACTTTCAAAACATTATATGGTAAAATGAATGGTTTCTTTCCAATCGACAACAAAGTATGACTTGGCCCAGAGAAAAAAATTGGGGGGAAGAAAAACATAAAAAACGCAAATCCCCCCCCCCCAAAAAAGCAGCTTAGCCCCAAAGCCCACACATCTATCAGTAAATAGTGGCATATAGTTGGGGTAGTCACGTGAAAAGGGTACGTTGTAAAAGAGAAGGGAGCTGCAAGAGTGACTTTATCCTCATCCAGGACATGTTTGTAGCGTACCGTTGACTAAAACCGACCAATATCTTATACTCTGATCTGAGAATATACTTTTGATAAGTCACAATATGCCACTGACCTAAATTCTGTTGTATACCTTGTTATAGAGCGTTTAAAGAAATTCGGAATAAGGAACTGGACGAAGAACAGATGAAGATTTTGAAATTTTACAATGAGAGGAAAGAGACGGCCAGGTGAGTGCACACACGGCCCACATAGGTTATCATGAGCCTTGTAAAATGTTTTATCTGTTCTATATTCCAATTCCAAAAATGTTGCAAATATGTAAATAAAACAAGAACACCATGATCTGGAAATCTCTTATCGCTGTATTATATTCACAACCGAACACCAATCAGAAGTTGGTTTGGAGATGATAGTGGCCCCCTTACCTCCTGGGCCCCTGTGCGTCCACACAGGTTGCACCAATTATATATCCGCCTCTGTTAAAAGGAAGTAGTTTACTTGTTATAAGTGGTTTTACCAAGATTTAGAATTATTCCCTATAATAAGATAGGTGATGACTTGCTGACCTTTAGGGGTCGGACTAATGAGAAACCCACTGATCCTTAAGCGGACTTTACACACAGCGACATCGCTAACGATGTTGCTGGTGAAAGTACTCGCCCCCGTTGGTTGTGCGTCCCAGGCAAATTGCTGCCCGTGGCGCACAACATCGCCTACACCCGTCACACGTACTTACCTGCCTAGCGACGTCGCTGTGGCCGGCGATCCGCCTCCTTTCTAAGGGGGCGGTTTGTGCGGCGTCACCAAGCGGCCGCTCGATAGAAGCGGAGGGGTGTCGATGAGCAGGACGAACATCCCGCCCACCTTCTTTCTTTCTTATTGCCGGCGGCCGCAGGTAAGATGATGTTCCTCGTTCCTGCGGTGTCACACGTAGCGATGTGTGCTGCGGCAGGAATGACGAACAACCTACGTCCTGCAACAGCAACGATAATTGGGAAAGGAACGACGCATCAACGATCAACGATTAGGTAAGTAATTTTGATCGTTAACGGTCGTTCATGCGTTTCACACGCAACGACGTCACTAACGAGGCCAGATGTGGGTCACGAATTCCGTGACCCCAACGACATCTCATTAGCGATGTCGTTGCGTGTAAAGCGGCCTTTAGAGTTTGGCTGCACAGAGTTCCTGCTGAATGGAGCATGTGCTCTTCTTCTCCATTTATTGCCATCTTTGACTGTTAGACCGGGGCCACACGGGGACTAATGCGATCCTCGCATGACACTCCGCTCACGCTGGCAGTACAGCAGGAGCCAAGTGTCATGCGAGTGTTACTGAGACTGAGGTCTGATAATGCGATCGGACCTCAGCTGCGGGGGGCGGGCTGGCACTGAGGAGGGGCGGGCCAGTGATGAGGAGGGGCGGGCCAGTGCTGAGGAGGGGCGGGCCGGCACTGAGGAGGGGCGGGCCAGTGCTGAGGAGGGGCGGGCCGGTACTGAGGAGGGGCGGGCCAGTGCTGAGGAGGGGCGGGCCGGCACTGAGGAGGGGCGGGCCAGTGCTGAGGAGGAGCGGGCCGGTACTGAGGAGGGGCGGGCCAGTGCTGAGGAGGGGCGGGCCGGCATGGAGGAGGAGAGAGGGGATTTATCTCCCTCTCTCCTCCGTAGCTGGCTATTGCCATTCTTGCTCTGCACTCGCAGTACACCGGTGTACCGCGAGTGCAGTGCGATTTTTTTTTTTTTTTTTTCTCGCTCCAATGCTCGGACCTCCGTCCTAACTCCAGCCCTATTATTGTGTGTTATGTTGCGGACACAAGACTTGTAGTGTTTCTAATAGTTTGTGTTTATTCTTTTTACAGGAAGAATGGAATTAGCCTGCAACAAGAGATTCTAGAGCAAAGACACGATGAGAGGCTCCGGAAATTGTATGGACTAAATCTGAAAGATGAGGCTGGAAAATAAGAGAAAATTGGTGCTCAATGTTGGTGAACAAATTGTAATTTTTTCCTCTTCCCTAACATGATCATTTGTGTGATAAGTATACACTGTATTAAAGACTATAAACCTGTAGGTCGTTTCTTCTGTAAATGTTTTGCTTTGTGATCAAACTATACTTTTTTGGGGCATTTATCCGCTGCATTTTAACTATCGATATTGCACCCCAAAAAAATGCATCCAAATTTTTTCTTGAAGTTAGAAGGAATATATTAAATTCAGTCTGTTTTGTGACTTTTTTTTTCCTTTAACCTTACTTTCACTTTTGTTGTTTGCACTTTTTTTTTCTATAAATTGCAGCATATTCTAAGTATGGAGGCTTTTTCTAGACCTTTTTTGGCATTTTTCACCCATAGGCATTTATTTGTCTTTTTATTTTCTCTCTAAAAACATGCTTGTGTTCACTTCCCTGATTTTGTAGTTGTGTTTTTTTGTTACTTTTACAATCTCAAAAACACAGCAAAAAAATGAAGGCAACTGAAAATGTAGGTACTGAAACAAATAGCACCACAAAAAAATAAGAAAATAATCACTTGAAAATATTGCGGAATTTTCATGCAAATGTTTTTTGGGGATAGGGGTAAAATGGCCCAAAAATTCTGCCAGAAAAGTGCGTGAGCAGGTGGCCTTAGAAAGGTTTATTCATTAGTCTACCATATTTGTAACAAACAAATGATAAACTGATGATAAATGTCTGTAATATAAAAAGGAGCCACCTCTTGGGATTGTGGCTAGCTGATGGGTTGCCACAGTGGATGTCGGCTTTTTGAAGACTTTGCTGCCACCAGAGTTAGGCTACTTTCACACATCAGTTTTTTTCCATCAGGCACAATCCGGAAAAAAACGGGTAAAACGGATCCGGCGCTGGATCTGTTTTATCCCCATTGATTTGTATTAGCGCCGGATTGTACCTGATGGCCTTGCGTTGCATCCAGCTTTTGCCGGATCCGTCATAATTGCCTAAAGCGGCGGCCGGAGGGAACGTATCTTGTAACGTTTTTTTTGTCCGGCAAAAAAAACGCATCGCGCCGGATCCGGCACGATACGGTGTGTTTTACAATGGAAGCCTATGGACGCCGGATCGGCGTAATGCGGTAAAAAAAGGATGCGGCCGCCGGATCCGTTTTTGAAAACTGAGCATGCTCCAATGTATTGAAAAAAACGGATCCAGCAAAAAAAATGGACGAAAAGGATGCAAAAATGGATGCGCCGTATCCATTTTTTGACGGATCCGGTATATTGGAATAGACAAAAAAAAGGATCAGGCACATCAGTTTTTGCATATTCTGTGCCGGATCCGTTGCATCAGGCACACGCCGGATTGTGCCTGATGCCAAAAACTGATGTGTGAAATTAGCCTTAGGCTACTTTCACACATCAGTTTTTTGCCATCAGGTTCAATCCGGAAAAAAACGGGTAAAACGGATCCGGTACCGCATCCGTTTTTTCCCCATAGACTTGCATTGTTACCGGATTGTACCGGATGGCTTTGCGTTGCATCCGTTTTTTTCCGGATGCGGCAAAATTAGTTAAAGCGGCGGCCGGAGGCAACGTAGCTTGCAAGGTTTTTTTGTCCGGCAAAAAAAACGCATCGCGCCGGATCCGGCGCGATACGGCGTGTTTTACAATAGAAGCCTATGGACGCCGGATCCGGCGTAATGCGGTAAAAAACGGATGCGGCCGCCGGATCCGTTTTTCTAAACTGAGCATGCTCCAATGTAATTAACAAAACGGATCCAGCCAAAAAACGGACGAAAAGGATGCAAAAACGGATGCAAACCGTATCCACCGGATCCGTTTTTTAACGGATCCGGTATAACGGATCCGTTAAAAAACGGATCCGATGGATACGGTTTTCACTTTTTTTTCAGGATCCATTGGATCAGGAAAAAAAAGGACTGTGCCTGAATACAGAAAACTGATGTGTGAAAGTAGCATAACAGCCAAAGGCTATGCTTCATAAGAGATTGTAGATTTCGCTGTATACTGCAATACTGAAGTGTTGTAATATATAGTACAAGTGATGAAACAATCACAGGTTCAAATTCTGTAGTATGATGAAAAAAAAGTTAAAAGTTATTAAAAAAAAAAGTTTTTTTTTTATTTAAATATTACTTGGTGTTGTAAGGGAAAAAGTTTCTCCTTGTTGAGACTGCCAAACTGGCGTAAGGAGACTTAAAGGCCATCTGCAAAACCAGAAGCTGTGTTTGCAGACATATGTATTAAGGTGATTGCTCCTCATCAATGCAAAGCAGGAGGTCTGATTTGGCTGGGTGAGAGGCCTCTGACAGGCGGGCTATGGAGGAATATTTCTCCTTGTGTAGAGTGCCAAGCCAGTGTAAGGAGACTTAAAGGCCATTTAGTTCTTCTCTGTAATTTTTTTTGCTCTATAAAGAGGAGGACGACTAGAACTCTAGTCCTCTTGTGGAGGATAGCATTCCTTAGGCTGGAAACACATCTATGCGAGTAAAATCGGTCTGAGTTGGCTGAAAAAAACTCGGCTGATTTTAGTTCACGTTAGGTGCGAGTGCAACGCAAGTGCGATGCTATTTCTGAATAAATTAATGATTTGGCTAGCGTGTGTAATGCGTGTGTAATGCGTGTGTGTTCCTTTTTTTTCCTCAGCAGCTGTCATCTGCCATTGAGCTCTGCTACATGGCCGCTGACAGCAGACACAGCCAGAGCGATGTAGCAGAGCTGAATGGCCGCTGACAGCAGACACAGACAGAGCCGCACGATCAGAATGTAGTCGGATGAACGTCACCCGACTTCATTGTCATCCTACGGCTCTGTCTGTGTGGTATGCCCTAATTTCGGTCACCGGTGAAGATCTCACCGGTGCCCGCAAATCCCCTGAGTGACCGCAGTGAGCCGCGCTATCAGCGGTGCCGTCACTGAGGTCACCCGCGGCCACAGCAGAAGTCCTCACGCTGAGAGCAGTGGCCGCGGGTAACCTGAGTGACAGCTCCGCTGATTGGCGCAACTCACTTCAGTCGCTGCGGGGAGCTCACAGAGAGCGGTCGTGCTCTGTGACCGCTTTCTGTCAGCTTCTGGTGTAGCAGAGCTGACAGCGTCGAGGGACCTCCGTGGATTACGTTGGACAAGGATGGGTTATTTGGGGCCTTAATAAAGTGGTGAACGAGGGTCTTTGCTTTATTTTATTATTTCAAATAAAGGTGTTTTTTTTTAACTCTGTGTGTTTATTAACTTTAATTTACAGGTTAATCATTGGGGGTGTCTCATAGACGCCTGCAATGATTAATCTAGGACTTATTGGCGGCTATGGGCTGCCATTAACTCCTTATTACCCCGATTGCCAACGCACCAGGGCAAATCGGGATGAGCCGGGTACTGTACCAGAACTGTCGCATCTAATGGATGCGGCAATTCTGGGCGGCTGCTGGCTGATATTGTTAGGCTGGGGGACTCCCCGTGGAGCTCCCCATCCTGAGAATACCAGCCTTCAGCCGTAATGCTTTATCTGGTTAATATTAAAATTGGGGGGACCGCACGCCGTTTTTTTTAATTATTTATTTATTTATTTATTTTACTGCACAGCATAGACACGCCCACCGGCTGCTGTGAGTGATTGGTTGCAGTGAGACAGCTGTCACTCATCATGGGGGCGTGTCTCACTGCAACCAATCATAGGCGCCGGTGGGCGGGGAAAGCAGGGAATACGAGTGTTTAATGAGCGGCCGGCTTTTTCAAAAGAGGAGAAGCCGCCGGAGCAGTGTGAATGCCGTGCAGCGCCGCGCCGGTGATCGGGGCTCAGTGAGTATGAGAGAGGGGGAGAGAGGCATAGACCGACATGGACAGAGAGTGAGGGACAGAGATAGTGACCGACCGACAGAGAGAGGATAGAGACCGAGAGGGAGAGACCGACTGACAGAGAATAGTGATTGACAGACATTGTGAGACCTCACTCGTTTCCAGTGTCTTAGGAAACATGCGAGAAATGTATTTAGAAAATCGGATGTCACTAGGATGGTGTGAGTGCCGTCGGGTGACATTCGATTTTTTTACACGCTTCCATAGACTTGCATTGGAGAAACTCGCAGTAGAAACTCGCAAAAAAGCAGCATGCTGCGATTTTTTTCTCAGTCCGATTCCAATGCGAGATTTTCTCGCATTGCTCTACTGCGAGAAACTCGCAAGTGAGAAGCAGCCCTTAAAGACAATATCGACTTTCACGAGCCTTCAGGATAAAAGCCAAACCAGGTGCTCTGTTTGCAAACACATGTATCAAAGTGATTGCTCCTCATCAGTGCAAAGCAGGAGGTCTGATTTGGCTGGGTGAGAGGTCTCTGACAGGCAGGCTATGGAGGAACATTTCTCCTTTTGGAGAGTGGCAAGCCAGTGTAAGGAGACTTATATGCCATGCAATGCTCCTCTGGGAATTTAAATATGCAAGTATCTTTTTCAGGGCCACTCTCCACAAGGAAAAACATTCCTCCATGATCAGCTATCAGGGGCCTTTCATGCAGCCAAATCAGATCTCCTGCTTTGTACTGATGAGGAGGCAAACATTTCAAAATATTTGTCTGCAAAAAGAGTTTCTGTTTTGGCTTTTTATTCTAAGTCAGATCAAGGCTTGTTAAAGAGTTGATGATATTGACTTTTAGCATTGCTGCATCCAATAGGTGGCACTAGAGCTCAAGTCCTCTTTTTTCCTGAAGAGACTATATGCATATAAAAATAATAAAAAGGTTAAAAAAAAAAAGAAATAAAAGTTTGAATCTCCCCTTTTTCATTAAAAAAAACAAACATATTTGATATCACCATATCCAGAAAACATTGACCTAGCAAGATGTAAAATTATCCCCTATGGTAAAAAAAAATAAAACTGCCATAAATATTAGTTTTTGGTTGATGAACATCTCTAAACAATGCAATAAAAAGTGATCAAAGCATCATACGTATCCCCAAATTATACCAATTAATGCTACAGTGCACCCTGCACAAAAAAAGCCCCAACACAGCTCCATCAACGGGAAATAAAAAAATTGTAGATCTCAGAAAATGATGACAGAAATGAATTTTTTTTTTCCAAAGTTTAAAAAAAATAAATAAATAAAAAATGTAATTACTAAAATATAAAAGAAAACTACAAATGTGGTATCACTGTAATCACACTGACCTGAAGAATTATATTGCTGCTATTTATTACCGCATATTGAACTCCCTAAAAACAAACCGAAATTTAATTTTTTTTCTTCTTGATGTTTTTTTTTACCCACTTGCGAGTATATTACATAGTAAATTGAACGGTATCAAAACTACAACTCGTCTTGCAAAAAAAAAAAAACAACAAGGTTACATACAGCTATGTAGAAAGAAAAATAAGAAAATTTATGACTCTTGGAAGAACGGGAGGAAAAGACGAAAATTTGAAACAAAAATTGGCCGCGGTTGGAAGGGATTAAAGAGATTTGGCACGCTGGTTTATACAGACATAGGTTTCCCAAATTTCAGAGTTGTTCTACCTTCATATATCTATGTCACCTTTATATAAATACATATTAGCATTCATGGCAGGTACTATGCACATGTAGCTGTATTTGGTCATTTGAATCCCCTCTTTGGGGGGAGATTATTAAAATTAGTGCAAGTGAAGAGTTCTGCAGCTTTTAATATGAACAAATCAGACCAACCAGCATGTTATGCCAACAATACAGCAGAAGGCACCAAAATCTGTAGATATAGAGACCAAGCATGTGACTATTATATCTGTGTTGTAAGCTTAGGTGCATTATGGCCCATAGAGATCTATGGGTGCTGAGTACTGTATTATGTCCACGTGCAACTACAAGGAGTGCGTGTGAGCCATAACACATTGCAAATGTTTTTAGGAGGGGACTACTCTGAATTTGGATCAACCCATGGGCGGACATATCATTGGTGCAACTTGCGCTGCTGTTGCTTCCTGGTCCCGCTCATTATGCCTCATGAATATTCACTGCACTGACTGCGAACCCAGAAGCAAGTGTGATAGCAGTGCGGGAGACAGGTAAGTGTACAAGTCTATGCTGTCCATGTGCTATCCGGATGTCACACGGATAGCACATGACCATCACATGGAGGACGGACCCACAGACGGCCATACAGACCGCCACACACGTGCGTTTAATACATGGATGTGTGAAGGGGGCTTTCATAGTATCCACACAAGTCTATGGAGTCATGTGCCATATTTCTCCTTCCAATTTCATATAGACACTTGCAAACTTTTTCTCTTCGAAGTCTTCATGGGATGCTCCAAAGAATGGCATACTATGGAGGTATTCTGCATTATTTCCATACTACAGTACTGTGCATGGCACAATACAGTGGAGAACCATGTGTTTACTGATCTATTGTAGGAACATTGCCACAGCTCTGCTGCCTCTGCAGGAGAAAAGTAGTATTACATGCCAGTCAGGTAATACATGCATTGGCTAGATATGCTAGATTTAAAAAAAGTTCTCTGCTCTGCCTCATAGATGAGTGTGGGACTCCCATATATGATGCTCTTAATCCTTAAAGGGAATCTGTCATCAGGTTTCACTTACTGGACTGTTTGCTGTAGTTTCAATACAATCAGTGTTTTATCAGCAGGAGATTATCACTACATGCTTCTTGTGCCAGGCAGTCCAGCTAATCTGTGTAACCACACCCCCACCACTGATTGGGTGCTTGCTGAGAATGTACACATGAAATTGCCAATCAGTGGTATGGGCAGGGTTATACACAGCTCAAATTCTGACCACTGCTATAGGTACAGCAGAGAAAACAGGGATTTTATCAAAACTGCACCAAGCAGCCTAGTAAGTGACACCGCTGGAATCAGGGGCTCTACCCCTACATCATGCTGTTCTCAGATTATATAGAAAAACCTGATGACAGATTCCCTTTAATAGAATATGTAACAAGGGATTGCCTTGGTGTAACCATCCTAACTGTAAAAAGAGAGAATGTAGTTCAGCTCATCCTATCAGATGTAGCAATATCCATGCTAATGGTGCACAGAGGGCGGGCAGGAAATCTAGAAACAAAGGCTGATCCAGGTCTCATCAGATGACACGCATAAAAACATATGTTTATTAAAAATAAAGTTTATTGAAAAAACAGTAATCCATCAGGGCAAAACTAAGACAAAAAGCATATCTATAGAGGAATGTAACACGTTTCAGATGCCAAAAGCAGATTTATACAGGAACTAGCTGTAGTACCCGGCATTGCCCAGGATAGTAACTAAGTCTCTGTCTCTCTCTCTCTGTCTCTCCCCCACTCTGCCTCTCTCTATCACTCTCTCCATCTCTCTCACTCCCTCTCATCCACTCTCTCACTTTCTCCCACTCTCTCACTCTATCTTACTCTCCCCCACTCTCCCTCTCTGTCTCACACTCTCCGTCTCACATCCAAAATCATATTAACTGACACATAAGCTTCTTATACTAAAAATATCCTTTGTGGCCTATAGCAACCAATCATATTAATGACCAGCAGCAAAATAGAAGCTGAGATGTGATTGGTTGCCATAGGCCACCTGACAAATATCAAGGCTAACTGTCAAAACAGCCAATATATTAGTGTGTGTGTGTGTGTGTGTGTCTCTTTCTGTGTGCCTTTTGGTGTGTATGTCTTTGGGTATGTCTTTCTGTGTATGTGTTTCTTTCTGTGTGTCTCGGTGTGTCTCTTTCTGTGTGTTTCTTTGTGTCTCTTTCTGTTTGTATGTCTCTTTCTGTGCGTGTCTCTTTCTGTGTGTCTCTTTCTGTGTGTCTCATGTGTTTCTTTCTGTGTGTTTCTTTGTGTCTCTTTCTGTGTGTATGTCTCTTTCTGTGCGTGTCTCTTTCTGTGTGTCTTATGTGTTTCTTTCTGTGTGTTTCTTTGTGTCTCTTTCTGTGTGTGTCTCTTTCTGTGTGTATCTCTTTCTGTGTGTGTCTCTGTGTGTGTGTCTCTTTTTGTGTGTGTATGTCTCGGTGTGTCTTTCTGTGTGTCTCTTTCTGTATGTTTCTTTCTCTGTCTCTTTCTGTGCGTGTCTCAATCTGTGTGTCTCGTGTTTCTTTCTGTGAGTTTCTTTGTGTCTCTTTCTGTGTGTATGTCTCTTTCTGTGCGTGTCTCTTTCTGTGTGTGTATGTCTTGGTGTGTCTTTCTGTGTGTCTCTTTCTGTATGTTTCTTTCTCTGTCTTTTTCTGTGTGTGTCTCTTTCTGTGTAAGTGTCTCTTTCTGTGTGTGTGGGTCCCTCTGTGTGTCTTTATCCATAATAGAAGTCTATAATAACAGATTCGTTCCCAGCTCCATTGACTTTAATGTAAGCAGTTTTTTTGGCAAATAAGTGTAAAGCGTGGGGTTAAATTCTCCCTTCAAAACATAATCTGTTGTCCCCTGATTCAAATGCGGCGGCTGTGCAAAATCTTGTGATTGTAAATGCGACGGTGCGGATTCCTTTAGCGGACACACACACACACACACACACACACACACACACACACACACACATACATACACACACACACATATACACACACACACACACACACACACATACATACACACACACACATATACAAACACATACATACACTCAGCTTTATATATTAGATGTGTCACTCGTTTCAGATCCCAAAAGCATATTTATAGGGGAATGTGTCACGCATTTCAGATCTGAAAACCATATTTTTGGCAGAAAGTGTCACGCGTTTCGGGTCCCAACTCTTTGGGTTCTTAATCATAAAGCGAAGACTTTGGGTTGGAAATACATAAGACTCTTCTGCCGATTGCTGGATCATCCTTTTAACTATGTCTGCATCATGACCAACAATTTTATTATTTTTTATCTTTCCTATTCATTGTTTTATATTGAATGTCTCCTATATGTGCATCGCCCCCTGAGCGCCTGATGTCAGTGCTGTTTTGCGGTAGTTCTTAGGAGTTACGATATTTGGTAGAAATAATTGTGATTTATATTTAGCTGATGACCCTCGTTCTCGTTTCCATGCACATGGGGCGCACGCAAAATTTGCATTGAAGATCTAAACTGCAGCGTTGTCCCCTCGGCGCTGAGTCATCGCTTTCCGGACTGGCTACCCAATTTAATGATAATGAGGGTTTAGTTTTGCTTCGCTGAACCTGTGTCATTTTTAATTGTTGCGGCCATCGCGCCGAGCATAATTATTACACATGACTTGCATTTGCATGCGTTGCTCTGACAAATAGGGTTCTCTTGGGATCCCTTCTAAAATTTTCACCAGGGGGAACTAATCAGGAAATCGTATAGTAAACAGACACTTTGTGAAAAGAAATACTCGATTTAACAGCCTTTTATGTGGTCGCTCTGTAGTAAATAAAGATTCATTATTACGGAAACCTTCATCAAAACAGTCGCAGTTAAAATTGGCTGATCCGAGTTTTCGTTATAGTGCAATGTTTTATCACAGTTTATGTGTTTGTTTTTGTTTTGTTTTTTTCTGTGCATATGTTTTTATGTTTTTTATCTATTCTTTCCATGGCTTGAAAATGTACAACCATAATGTTTGGAAAAGATGGTCGTATTCAACACTTTCTCTAGTCTAACGGAGGAGGAAGGTGACAGCTATAGATTAGTTACACAGAAACACAGATCTTAAAAATCCACGCTGCCGTGGGCAAGGAATAAAAGCAAATCCTAGAAAGTGATATTATTCAACATGTTTCGCGTTTCACAGTCATGTGGTTTCTGGCAATAGAAGGTCACAGCGTTTGGCTGCGCAAAATTCTCCCTGTTGTTCCTGCTGTTAGTATTCATTGCAATAGGTAGCTTTCCTGCTTGGTTTTAATCTCTTCCCCTTTAGGACCCAGCGGTGCCCTCCTTCTACCCAGCTGCTGATTATCAGTATTCTCCATGTGCTTAAGTACGGTATCCCATCTTCACTCGACTGGTGCTGGTGATATTATTCAGTGTTCATTCTAGCTCTGGTTGCAAGCAGGTGGCTTGTACTCATATGTGGTATCATTGCTGATACTTTGCTGAACTCCGAAAGTCTGGTTATGCCATTTGGTCTAACTAATGCCCCTGTCGTTTTCCATTATTTTGTGAATGATATTTTTCACAATTTGGTGGGCAGGTTTGAGGTGGTTTATTTGGATGATATCTTGATCTACTCACATCAGGTACATATTAAACAGGTGTTACAGATCTTGAGCGATAACAAACTGTATACCAAACTGGAGAAGTGTGTTTTTGCTGTACATGATGTGCAATTTTTCAGATACCTGGAATCTGCTTCAGGTGTTGTGAATGTTAGTTATGCTTTGGCTGTGGGAGGCTCCCTCTGGTGGCCAGGAATGGGTTGGACTTAGACCAGGTGTGTTGAGCAATGGGCGTTTCCATTGCTAACTCTCTGCTTATTTAAATCCTGGTCTGATAGCAGGCTATGACGGATGTCAGTTGTTCTTTGTATTACCAGCCTGCTTCATTCTGCTCCACACCACATCTACCCCAGATAAGTGCTTTGCTCTTTGTTTGTTGTTTGGTTCTTTTGCTCTTGTCTGAGTTTGTCATTTGCTGTGGTTGTTTTCAGTTTATTTGCATGCAGGGATTTTCCCCCTCAGTTGCTTGGCTGGGGTACTCCCTGCAGTTCTGTTTGGAGTATAGCTCCTTTAAGTCCATGTGTTTGTGGCTTTCTGAATTTGTTATGATTCTTGTTTTCTGTTCATTGGTATGACAAAAGCACCTGGTATAGGATGGCGTGCAGATCGTGCGATCGGAGGGCCTTTTTGTACTATCAGGAATTTGGAATTTTGCAGGGGTTTTCTCTGGCCACCATCAGTCCCTTTCCTGTCCTTTTCTATGTTAGTCAGTGGGGGCCTCACCTTTTGCTAATCCTATCATCTACCTGTATATTGTGTTTTCCTATATCACCGCAGTCTTTGAATGTGGGGGGCTAGCTATTCTTGTCTATTTTCTGAGGCAGAGAGTTATTCATCTTTCCTTCCTTTAGGATAGCTAGTTCTCCGGCTGGGTTCGCGGTGCACAGGATGTTAGTTCACCCCTACTTCTAGTGTTGATGGTTAGTAAGGGGATGGCGGCCAGATTAGTTTCCGATGCTCTTGTCACTTTTTACCAATGATTTGTGGTGGTCTTCCATGGTTCCGGATTATAACATTCAGGTCTTCGGATGGATCCAGAGAAGGTCCGTGCTGTACCTGACTGGGATCATCCAGAAAACCTGAAAGCGTTACATCACTTGCGGCTGCTCTCCGCCCCTCCTCTTCTATTGGTTGCCTGCCATGTGGTGTCGCTGTGACGCTGCACGAACCGCCTCTTAAGGCCTCGTTACACGCGTCGATTTATCGTGCGTTCGCATGAGCGATCGCACCCACCCCCATCGTTTGTGCGTTACGGGCAATTTGTTGTCAGTGTCGCACAAAGTCGGTAATCCCCGTCACACGTACTTACCTCCCGAACGACCTCGCTGTGGGCGGCGAACATCCTCTTCCTGAAGGGGGAGGGATGTTCGGCGTCACAGCGACGTCACACAGCGGCCGCCCAATAGAAGCGCAGGGGCGGAGATGAGCGGGACGTAACATCCCGCCCACCTCCTTCCTTCTGCATTGCCGGCGGCCGCAGGTAAGCTGCAGTTCATCGTTCCCGAGGTGTCACACGGGGCGATGTGTGCTGCCTCGGGAGCAATGAACAACCGGTGCGTAGAAGGATGATCGATTTTTTGAAAATGAGCGACGTGTCAACGAGCAACAATAAGGTGAGTATTTTTGCTCGTTCACAGTCGCTCGTAGATGTCACACGCTACGATATGTCAAACGATGCCGGATGTGCGTCACAAACTCCGTGACCCCGCCGACATATCGTTAGATATATCGTAGCGTGTAACGGGGCCTTTAGAAAAGAGGTTGTTCGCCGCCCACAGCGACGTCGTTAGGCAGGTAAGTACGTGTGACGCGTACCTCTGATATTTGCCCGTGACGCACAAACGACGGGGGCGAGTGCGATCGCTAGCAGTGTGTGAAGCGCCCTTAACTTTTTGTCCAGAGATTAAAAACTTCAAGGCAGATACATTATCCCGGAACTTCCCTGGTTGTAATGATCATGTGAATCCAGTACCCATTTTGCAGAAGGGGGTGGTTGTCTCAGCCTTGTGCCCAGACCTGGAGGGGGAGGTGTTGGAGGGCTCACGGGGACGACCTAGTCTCTTTCCTTTCATGGAGGTTGTTCGTGCCACCTTTAGTGGTAGGGGTGCTTCAGGAGTACCTGAAGAGGAGCATTTTGCCTCTTTGCTCTCTTCCGTATAACAAGGAGTTCAGAATAATTTGAAACTCATGGAAGACAGATACAAAAGGTATGGCTGATAAAAAAAACTTGCCAGGTCCAGACCTAAGTTGAAGAATACTTCTGGGAAACCGGGGCCGAGGTCCTTATAAAATAACAGTTTGGAGTCTTGTGAACATCTCTCATGGCTTTGTGGCCCTTTACAGATCTCACTCGGCCTCTATAAAATGTCTTTTCTATATTTCCCCTATCTTTAACAACTCTAATGGCACAAGGCAGTGACGCCCCTTCTCTCCTCACCTATTTGCAATGTGTATTGAACCCTTAGCAGGACCCAAACATTTCAGGGGTGGAAATTAAAGACAGGAAATTTAAAATCTCATTATTCGCAGATAATGTCCTATTAATGCTTACTAAACCTCCCATAACTTTCCCTAACCTTATGAACACGCTAAACGAATATGGGCACTTATCGGGGTATAAAATAAATACCTCCAAGACTGAAGTGTCACCCTTGAATACATCAGCTAGCACTTTAGAGCAATTAAAATCAAATTATAAATTCCATTGGAAGACGGAGACCATTAAATATTTAGGGGTAAACTAGAATTGTGGATGGCCCCGGTCCATCTGAACTCTCTTCTGTGGTCCACCAAGCCTACCAAGTTGCCTTTCCCTCTCCTGAGAAATTTGTCTTGCATGCATGAAGCACTTTGATTTGGCTTCACCAAGGTCTCCAATGATATCCCTCATATATCAGCCTTTAATTCCAAATAGTATGGAACCAGCGATGGTTCACCCGTGGATTTTGGCAAGACTCTTCAGGTGTGTGGACTTTGTGGACAGAGACCAACTGGAACTACACTCATTTGACTACATCAAAACAAATTCTCAAGACGTTTCTCAATTCATGCAGATTAAATATTTAGCATTGCGATACGTTTCAATGGGGGACTCTCAGCGACTGAGTTTGAGAAGCAATGTGGAAGGGCTCCATCATGTAGGGGGCGGATATCTAATATCGATAGTATAATAAACTCCCCTCAGATTGAACCCCTGAAAAAGCACTCTTATGTGGTTAAATCGGAGTCTCTCCTTGGAAGAGAGCTGTCTCGCCAGTGTTGGCTGAAAATTTGGGATAAGACGGCTAAATCATCTTTACGCACTCTGTATTAGGAGAATCAATATATGATCTTGATGTTCTGGTACCGTACCCCAGAGCTTTTACGTAAATTTAATCCTCAGTTCCTGGATGTCTGTTGGCGTTGTGATAGGGCAGCTGGGTCTCAATATCAAATTTTTTGGATTTGAGCTGGGAGTTGATGTCACACGTTTGTCCCAGCCTGATGTGATCTCGGGGAAATCTGGGATCAGAAGGTCACAGTTTATAGTTGATCTCAGATCCTCTTTAGTGCCTGCTTGTCATTTATCCTGAGTTGGAGCTTATTTAATTCCATCCGGTGCTGAAGGGGATAAAGTTCCTATCTATCCTGCAGTGATCTAACAGGTAATTGTAACCTCAGCTGCAGTCACTCCTTTTTGCTTCAAGTATCCACTCCTCACTCCTCTCTATGCCGGCTATAGTTCATATCTATGCTGTCCACTTTGAGCCTGTCTCTGGAGAACCTGAGGTGTTGTTTCTGTTGCAGCTGAGAAGTTACTGCAGGAGAAGCTGGGATAGGTTATTTGTTTGCCTTACCTTCCTCGTGTTGTCTTATTGCAGTGGCAAGACTAGCATCTTGCTGGCCTCCACTAGTCAGGGTGAGGTCAGGGCCAGCAAGGACCTAGGCATGAGACGGTGCACTGGGGTAGGGAGTGCAGGTATCAGCCTTTGGTAAGTGTTAGGAGGTAATCCCTCTCCCCTATCCGTAGCGCCAGGGCCTTCTGTTGTATTGCTTCCCTGGTTTTCTCATTGTGTTGTGTCATTTGCTGGGAATCTCCTCGCTCCCGGCGTGAGAGGTGACTAGATTTTGGGGTTCAGTGAAATCCTTAATTTAAAAAGTACTCTATGCGGAAGAACGGCTGGACCCTGCTATCTATCAATGTCACTCCTTGAGGTTTGGGAAAGAACTCATCCAAACTATTATTGCATATATTAATGGCGGCCAGATGCTTGATCGCTCCTCAGTGGAAAATGGATAAACCTCCCTCCTATCAGGAGCTGATGAGCAGAATCTCCGTCATTCTCAGGATGGAACACATGACAGCTTTACTGAATGCAAACGTGGATCACTTCCTTGGGATTACTGTATCTCTGGGCTCAACATAATAACGAAGATAGTCATGTCAAGCCAACTCCCCCGCCCCCCAATGTGTGTGAGTCCTCTGTCTTTTGTCTGGGTATTGTTTATATGGAAATCTTGTATGGATAAGGTGACGCAGATTGGGTTTATAGTGGCTCCGTGGATCACTTGCATATGTGAATTGTTTACACCTTCAATTTTATTGCTACGTTCCAAGATGCAATATGTCTCAGGGGCCACTGGAGGGACTTCAATCCTAATGATAAGTTTTAATGCTCTTTACACCTACTGAGCTACTTTTTCTTAATGTAAATACTTTGTGATTATGTTTATACTGATTATTAACTTTATAAATATCAATAAAAGTTATAGTTCTAAAAAAAAGAGAGCCATTCTTTTATGACCTCCTTTGATTCCTAAAAAATACAGGTGAGCAGGTTTATCCTCATGCATGGGACTGTATAGGACTTATCAATTGTCTATTTTTCAGTTTACTAGTCTAATCTTTTTGAATATTTACTAACAATTTTTCCTGCACTATTGTTTTTTCCACTATACAATTGAAACTAGAAATTTACATACGGTACATTATCTAAAAAGACACATCTGCAGGTTTTTCTCACTATCTGATTGGAAATCAAGAATAAACTTTTCACGTTTTAGGTCAATTAGGAACCAAAATTATTTATATTTGCCAAATACCAGAATAATGAGAGAGAGAATGTTTTAAGACATTTGTATTACTTTCTGCAAAGTCAAAAGATTACATACACTAAAGGCCACTTTATACACAGAGATAAATCTGTGGCAGATCTGTGGTTGCAGTGAAATTGTGGACAATCAGTGCCAGGTTTGTGGCTGTGTACAAATGGAGCAATATGTCCATGATTTCACTGCAACCACAGATCTGCCAAAGATTTATCTCTGCGTGTAAAGTGGCCTTTAGAGTTCTATGCCTTTAAACAATATGGGACAGCCCATATGATGATGTCATGTCTTTGGAAGCTTCTGATAGGTTTATTGGCAACATCTGAGTTAATTATAGACACACCTGTGAATGTATTTTAATTCACACCTGAAACATACTGCAACTGTCATGATCCATGCCTGGCTCAGCCGCCACTGAGGCATTGCTAGTATCTTATCTCAGGGTTATAGGTCATGGGAGGGGTTTATTCCATTCTGCCTCGTTCAGGACAGGCCGCTATATCCTGGCGCTGCTCCTCTGTAATAGTTCCTGCTCTGCAGCGTGCATGCCTGGCTCCTGTGAGTTAACCTGATCTGTTGCCTCCCTGCTCCCTAGTCCTTCGTTTCCTGACTCCCCGTTCCTGTCTGTAGTTGTTGTCCCATTCTTATCTGTCTGACCCCGGTCCCGACCTGTGTATCCACCTCTGTCGGTTACTTTGACTCCCCGGCCTCAGACCTGTATCCTCATTCCCGACCTCGACTCCTTTTGCTGTATACGTGACATTCTGGCTCCTGACCCCTGGCTATCACCTGACTACGATTTGTTTACTCCTGTACTATTGACGAGACCTCCTGTTGCAGGCCCAGCTTGCTGACTACTCTATCGCCCGCTTGTGGGTTAATTGCTAACTGCACTTTGGAGATCTCTCTCCAATCTGTCTCAGTGCCTCCACAAGTGATTGTGACAGCTTATTTATGTAGCATCATGGGAAAGTGGAAAGAAATCAGCCAAGATCTCAGGAAGAGACTTGTGAACTTGCACAAGTCTGGTTCATCTTTGGATGCAATTTCCAGATACTGGAAGGTGCCTTGTTCATCTGTACAAACATACCCAAGTACAAACAAGATGGGAATGTCTAACCATTGTACCACTCGGAAAGGAGACAATTTCTATGTACCAGAGATGAATGTGCTTTGGTCAGACATGTGCATATCAACCCAAGAACAAAAGCAAAACACCTTGTGAAGATGCTGGTGGAAGCTGGTAAGATTGTGGCATTATCCACAGTGAAACGAGTACTGTATCAAGATGGGCTGAAAGGCCACTGCCAGGAAGAAGCCATTATTCCAAAAGAAACATAAAAAAGCCAGATTAGTGTTTGCAAATACACAGAGGAACAAAAACCTTCATTTTTGGAGACATGTCCTGTGGTTTGATAAAACTAAAATTGAACAGTTTGGCCATATTGACCATCATTACGTGTGTTGGAAAAAGGGAGAAGCTTTGAAGCCTAAGAACATCATCCCTACTGTGAAACACGGGGGTGGCAGCATCATGTTGTGGGGTCATTTCCAGCAGAGGTTGTCTACTCTGTATACTTCATAGTATAGAGCGAAAGCAAGAATGATTGCAAAACAGACGGCGAAGGCGCTTCAGAAAAACATCTGTCGGTGTTTTCTTGATGCGTCTTCGCCTGTGACGTGCTTGGCGGATGCTTCGACATCTAAAAGATGTGTGACGTACATTTATGAGAAAAAGAAAACCAGACTTGGTCTCCCGTTAAGTAAACTGATAAATAAGAGTTGCATCAGTAAATTTATGGGGCCTCCATTGTCCTCTTTGCAATATGTGTTCAGCGCACAGCTGCTGGCCATCCATCCATATTTTTCGGGAAAGATAAAAGCGATCTCTCCCTCTTTGACTTGGCATGAGAAATATCACGCACAACCAGCTTTCCATACATAATGCACGGAGCACTCCGGCACTCCCAGTGTGGACAGAGGGTGTAAATACCTAAACCATAATGATAATGTATCACAAATGTAATGCATGGATTAACTCCTTTATACCCCGTGCCAGTATTCCATTGTCAACAGAGGTAATTTGCTATTACTTGTAGAGGAATATGATAGTAACATCTGAGAGTTACGGAATCATAAAAGGACCTGGGTACATATGGCAGAACGTCAACAACACAACCTGACCAAGACCTGACCGGGATCAGCTCGTAGAAAGGGACTTGGCACCGGAGTCTCCTCAAGAGCAGTATATGGCGTCACATGTATTGTTAGGTGGTATTAAGGTGTTATTCTCTGGATGTTTGACTAGCTGGAGAAGGCTTCCTCCCCGAGTGTCGTAATGGAGCAGCTGCGTTGAGCAACGTACGTAAACTCGGATTAGACGTAAACAAGTCGGGCTCGAAATTAATGAGAAAACACAATTTGTCATTTTCCTTCCTTTTTTTCGTATTGTCAACTTATGCGTTGGCTTCCTCCATATCCTCCGAGTGGTAATGTCACAGGACATTGCACAGCTGTGACCTGCGAAATCTGGCATCTGCTCACAAACAATACCGAGGAAGCCGGACTCTTACCTCAAAGGTGAAAAGTGACGTCCTTAAACCGAAATCCATTACTGCTTCTAATAACACTTTGGCCAGTTATTGTGATCACAAGCTGTATACACTGTGAGAGAATAAAAAAATAAAAATGCAATGCCAGAAACTGCTGAAAATTATGCCGCAAATCCACATTTGCTGTTTTTGGCGCACAGCCTAAAGATGCACCATAATTAAAAAGTGTACACCTGTCACACTAGGTACAGGGAACTACCAAGCGAATGGCAAAAGGGAAGGGAAACTCTGTGTCTATGGAAGGGGAAGATGATGACCCCTGACCAAACCTACCGCTGGTCCATGAGGTCCCTCACCACCCTAGATAGGTTCCACGCCTATGCACCAAGCCGGATACCTGACCCTAGGTATTGCTAGTGCTGGCCGCTAAATAGGGAACAGGTAGGATGAGCTCTTCGTCAATCCCACTAAAAACTATAGACGACACAATGAGGACACACGGGAAAAATGTATGCACTACTTATCTACAGATAACACATGTAGAAGTTCAGCAAAGGTTTCAGCAACGATACCACAGATAAGTGCAAGCCACCTGCTTGCAACCATAGCTTGTATGAACTGAAAAATATCACCAATGCCAGTCTAAGGAAGGAAGGGGTATTTAAGCACCAAGAGAATACTGATGATCAGCAGCTGGGTGGAAGGAGAGCTTCTGCTGGGTTCAAAAGGGGAGAGATGAATCCAGCAGGAAAGCTACCTATACCAATGAATACTGACAAAAAACTGAGCTCACATTTTTGGTGTTTTTGTCTGCTATCTTGCTTTACTGCAAGTTGGGGGTGCAGCCCTCCTTATACTGAGGCTGAACAACCAATTGCTTCCCACTTTGTTGTGTATTTAATCTGGGACCCAGCTGACTACTTGTTACCATCCACATTGGAGTTTTGATAGACACAAGTCAGGTATATATAATTGTTTTAACTTTAGTTGGTTAGGGACCATCCCAGATGGGTACACCGTGACAAGGTGGGACGGCTTCTTACCTTTTTGAAAAAAATGTATATACTAAGTAGCCTGTTATTAAGCACTTGCATTTTATTCATTATTATTCAGGGTATTTTTCATACAATTTTTTTCTTTGTTTTTTTCAATGAATACTGACAGCAGGAACAATGGAAAGTCAGGGAGCATTATGTGCAGCCAAACACTGTTACCTTCTATGGCCAGAAATCACATGACTGTCACCCATGACATACCCACGACAGCACCTGTCAATAAAATTGCCACATGGTACTCCTCCACACTTGTATCTGCACTTTCAAGTATAAGCTGTCCTGTGTGTATATGAGGAATAACACTATCTCTGACCTTTATATGATTTGTATCCAGGATTTTTAGCATATTTCCACTATAAAAGCCTCAGCATTTTCCCCTTGTGCCTCTCTGCTTTTATTTCTTTCAACTTCCCCCCTTTTTACACTCCATAGATTTTTATAAGCATCAGATTTACTTTAATTCCTCACTACAGACAGATTTGTAGACAGATCTGAGCTATTTTGAGAGTAAATGATCCGTTCAGGAAACAAAAAGTGACAAGTGAGGAAAGAAACATCTCTCTCTAATAAGAGATACTCCTACTTTCAATTTATGAAAAAAAATGTATATTCTTAGTAAATTTTTCTTAACAAGTATTAATGGAGGCCCACTAAAAAATAGTGATCAATCCAAAGCATACCAACAAATGCAGGGGGGGGAGAAGAAGAAAAGAAGGATGCAAACAATGGATGATCACTTTAGCAAAGAATAAAAAATTATACCGTATTTTTCGGATTATAATTCGCACTTTTTCTCCCAAAAATGTGCTAGGAAAATGGGGGGGGGGTGCATCTTATAAGCCGAATGTAGCTTACCAGGGGGTGCTGGAGAGGGGTCACAGGAGGCAGGGGAGATGCTGCGGGGTGTGTGCTGTTCTTCAGGCAGTGCTGATGTCGGGCTATGGTGAGACAGGAGCCATCCTGAAAATGTTGGCGGTGTGAGCTTCAACTAATGGCACCCGGAGTTGGCGCGTGCACAGATTGAGCTCTCGGCTCAAGATGTCATCTGCGCATGCGCCGCCCCCCCGGTCCATTTGTGGCGCCCTGGACAAGCCAGGACGTCACAGGTACTACAACAACACACCCCACACCCCGGCTAGGCACACCGAAGTCAAACAGAAATCCTTGTTGCCTCCCTCCAGGGGCTGATGTCCACACCAGGGGGTGGGCCAGGCGGTTGGCCCCGCCCACCGAGGAGTTCACAGTCCTGGAGGCGGGAAAAGGAGTGAGATCAGTTTTGAGAGGAGTTGAAGTGAGGAGTGAAGTGGGAGTAGAGGAGACTGACCGTGTCCGGGTGCGTGGCCCGGGCACATACAGCAAGGATGGCAGACGGTGGTGACCGTCTGCAGGAGAGGCTGATTGAAGCGAACCGTAAGGACCGGGGACGGGCGGTGGCCCGACGGTACCGGATCGGGGAGCAAAGAGAGGCCAGCACCATTCGGCAGGGCTTACGGACCCCGACCAGGCTAGGAGTCGCCGTAAAACCGGTCAAATCCATTAGCGAAGGGAACCTTCCCAGCAGTCAAGACCCGATTGAAGGCAACAGCTCAAACCGTGAAGGGAAATACAGTCACCGCCAAGGCTACAGTTCCCAGGGCCAGAGCCTGCAGGCAAAAGGTGCTCCCTCAGCATCCATCCAAGCTGGGGAGCGATTTACTGGTGGGAAGCCACCAGAATCGAGAACATAACACAGGTGCAGGGAAAGGCAGTCACCGCCAACCTACCGGGAGAAGAACCACCGCAGCCGTCTGTGGGACCCGTCCATCCAGCCGTTTGTTTTACCGGAGACTTTGCATTGATCATTGGCTGAGTGAGTACAACCATGCCGTGCGGCACAGTGCTGCCCCCGCGACCCTGCACCTCACCAGACCCCGTAACCCACCTGCCATCCCTCCCTCACCGGGCCCCGGGACAACCAACCCCCCTACCCATGGAGTGGAGAAACAACATCCAAGCTGCTCCCTGTCATCGCTCCTGGGATCCCCGTCCAGAGCAGCGTTCGTGTCACAACCTCACCACAACCGTGGATGGCGTCACAGACAATATCCCTAAACCACACCACCCCCTTTCACTCACGGGCGAGGAACGCCGCTTGAGTCCCCAGGATCCGGCCCACCGCTCGAGCCACCGAGCAGCAGCAGCAGAGCAGCCGGACCCGAGCAAGGGGTGAGCGCAGCGTCCCCTCCTCCGTCCGCGACACATTGATCTCCCAGCAGCGGACTTTAAGGAAAATGTCTCCTGGAAGTGGAGCTTGAGCAGATGAGGTCGCAGCTCGTCATTGAGCCGACAGCTCAAGGTGCGCATGCGCTGACTCCCGGTGCCATTTCTTTGAAGCCTGCACCGCCAACAGTTTCTGAATGTTCTTGTCTCACAGCGCCCGTAATGAGAGCACCCTGGTCACCTGCCTCCAGCACTGCATCATCACCCTATTCCAGCACCGCCCCTGCCTCCTGTGACCTTGTTCCACTACCACTGCTACACTCCGCCCACCGGTAATACACCACCGGATTATAAAAGATTATAAGATGGGCCCCATATTTTTTCCCTTTTTTCCCTCTACATTTGTGGTGCATCTTATAATCCGGTACATCTCATACAACGAAAAATATGGTATGTATTTTTTTAAATAAAAATAAATGATATATAGAGATCTTAGTAACTTTTCCCCATTGTATCAACAAAGTAGTATGAAAGTCACAGTCATAATTGACTTTATAAGGTTTCAATCTAGTGCACATGACCATCTGCTTCACAACAATGCAGGTTACCTCAATTTTATCATTCCAAGAAAGAAAGTAGAATTTGTGCCAAGGCTTTTCTTTAATGCAGGACGCTGATAATGACATTAGACAATACAAACTCGGATATCAGTATTGACACTAGTGGAATCTGAGATGAACATGAAAACATCACAGCAGCATGACTCAATAGTTGTAATTAAGAACTCGAGCATATGGCCATAATAGGACTGTCATTGACAGTATTGAATCATAAGTAATTGCATCTTGTATCATCTTAGGCACTGCTTTTCCAGAGTGCGGCGGTCAAGATGAGTTTGACACTAGTGCAGAGCTTGCTCAGAAATGGCAGCAGGCAGGTATTAGTGCATCTGCATGTGTAACGGGGGCTGTCGGATAATAAGGGAATGGAAGGCTATCCGACAGTCAGGGTCCACCGTGCAGAGCTCTGCTGCAGAGTATGGCAGAGGATAGGGGAAACCTGTACCACCAAAGCGGTACTGACACTGTTGCGTCACAGTGTCACCAAGACCAATAGCGGCGTATACTGTTTAAGTCACAGCGACTACCTTATTAGAATAGCATAGGAGTGGAAATGCAAAAGAGTGAGGAATACAACATAAAAGTGCATAGAAGTCTCACAGTCTGTGAGCGTGAAAGCACCTGTCTCAGTTAACAGTCACAGAGACTAGGTGTAGTGTGTGCAATATGGCACCTACCTATGTCCGCTCCACTTGTGGTGCAAGGATACGGACAGCAGCAATGCTGCTAGCTTGAAACTCCTGCCTATGACCGCTCCCCTAGTGTGCGAGGATACGGACTGCTGCAGGAGGCAGCAAAGTGGAGCGTTACCCTAGAAGGCAACGACCACCTAACCTACCTATGTCCACTCCACTAAGGTGCGAGGACACGGACAACAGTACGGCTGGAAGGTACAGGAGCGCTACCCTACCGATAGCGCTCACCTCAGAGTAGAACCACAAGGCCCAGTCAGACCATGTGCAGCAAGCACCTGCCTATGTCCGCTCCACTAAGGTGCGGAGATACGGACCACAGCATAAGCTGCAAGGTACAAGAGCGTTACCCTACCGATAACGCTCACCTAGATAGAATAGGTGCCGCAAGGGACATGCACAGAGCGTCTACTCCTATGCAGGAACCAAGAGGACTGAGCGCCGAGCAGCGTGCGTCAGGGTCTTATAAAGACTCTGTGCCTCATCCAAGATGGTAATAGAAGAAGCTGTGGAAAAATAAAGCGCAATAGGGTCTTACCCTTGTATGTAGGGGTATAGGATGGGGGAGCAATACTACTCACCAAATGTGGTTGTGAGAGTCACAACCACTGTAATCTCACGTAAAATTTGACCACGGCAGCAGCAACCCAAAGCGGCAGATAACAGAGAGAGGTAGAAACCGGGTTCTTCAAAGCCGCGCCAATGATCAACAGCCAAAGGATCAGATCAATGAAGCTTTATTGTTGCATCGGTCTACGCGTTTCAGGAGCCCTGCTCCCTTCCTCAGGACCATCAGATACAAGCATACATCAAATCTCATTTGGAGGATTTGATGTATGCTTGTATCTGATGGTCCTGAGGAAGGGAGCAGGGCTCCTGAAACGCGTAGACCGATGCAACAATAAAGCTTCATTGATCTGATCCTTTGGCTGTTGATCATTGGCGCGGCTTTGAAGAACCCGGTTTCTACCTCTCTCTGTTATCATCCAAGATGGAGGACACCAGAGCCAATCCGCTGCCAGAATGACAGCAATGACGTCACACTGGCCTATCACCGAGCAAAGCGTCACAAGCACATGACCTGCGACCAATCGGTATAGAAGGTGTCAGAGACATGTGACCTCGTGTCAGCGATGATGTCACCCGCACATGTGCAATGGCTCCAAGATAGGACTTAGTCTCCAGCGCTTGCACATGTGCAGTAGCAAGAAATCCGAACATAGTCTCCAGTGCCACAGCAACCGTAACAGCATGCTTGGTGAGGTGAAGGCTTTTGTATGCTGGCCTCATGCCAAGAAAAGCAGCAAAGAAGCCACATATCTCCAATAAAAGTATAAAGGATGGGCTGATATTCTGCAGGAAGTACAGTGATTGGACTGTAGAGAACTGGGAGGAGGTTATTTTCTCTGATGAAGCCCCTGCAGACTGTTTGGGACATGGGTAAGGATGATTGTAGGGAGCAGAAAATGTGAGCGTTACCATGAAGCCCCTGTCATACCAACAGCAAAGCTGTCACACAGTGACTACCAGGGTCCCGCCAGGTACACGGGAACCCCAAGCAAGTGTCGCAACACGTAGGGTACATGATACAACTATGGGCCCAGGTGCTAAGGAAAGGGGAGCAAGGTCACCTCCTAAACTCACCTAAGAGTGATTCCTGCACTCCCTAACGTCCCTATATGGGTTCTTTCACCCTGTTGCTGATCACGTGCCTATCTCTGTCTTTCCCTGACTCAGCCCAGTATAGAGTGCAGGGCAGCGGGAACGCTAGTCCCGCTCTAGATTACAGACATACAGGGTATAAGACAGACAGACAAGGGTAAAATAAACAGTAATCATACAAAGCACTCCAAACAACAAGAGGTAATAATGAGGAACGGACCACAGGGGAAAAAACAAAAAGGACTAAGGAAGGGAAAAACTCAACAAAGCTTTCACATAGCAAATGTTCTCTGAATGGCTTCCTGGTCCACAGCTCACAGGTTCTCTCCTGAGGCAAGCAAAGCAGAAACTATCACCAGCGATTACCTGGTCTATGAGGGAAGTCTTTATAGCATATATTCAAAAATTTACTGATAGGGACCTTAGATTGTGAGCCCCAGTGGGGACAGTATTCCTGATGTATGTAAAGCGCTGTGGAATTAATAGCGCTATATAAATGTATAAATTATTATTATTAATTATTATAGCAGAGCTAATTAGCAATAAAGAACAGCTGGCTATTGCTTTCATTCAGAGTTCAGGAGACCAGTAGATCTACTTAACCCTAGCATCGCTGCACCGCCAGCAGTATTAACCTGAGCAAGTGTGTATAAAGCCCTGTGCTGTGATCTACTGACAGCAGAAATAGGAGGGACCACTCTCCGTCGTGGTACCTTCGTGACAAAAAGCTCCTGAGACCATTTATGTGTGGAGTCTTTTCATCCACAATTTTGTACACTGCCATGAATAATGAATGGGATCTAAACCTTCTCCACTAACAACTTCTACCAACAATCCAGGAAAAATTTATGTTAGCACCTGATGGAACAAAATGATACCCAAGTGGCTTGATGAACATAACATTAAAACTTTGGCTCCATGGCTAGGAAACTACCCAGATTTCAATCCCTTTGAGAACCTTTGGTCGATCCTCAAAAAGTGAGTGGACAAAAAAAAAATCACAGAAATTTTGATAAATTACAAGTTCTGATTAGGAAAGAAGGGTCAACAGTCAGGATTTGTCCCAGAAGCTGATATCCAACTGCTTGAGTCTTAACATAATTTTTAATAAAAGTTTAAAAAACGTATGCAATGCTGATAATTGTACTTCAGTAACCATAGAAACATCCGACTAAAAGATCTAAAAACAATGAGGCAGCAAATTGTGTAAGGTTCAAACCAATTGGCCACGACTGTACATAACTATGTGTCCTCACAATGTGTATTACCTTCAAGTGCATAGTAAATAGAAATGGTGAGGTCATATAAAATAGCTTTTGGTTCTTATTACATTCCCATCATACCCTAAGATGGAGCGCATATTTCACATTCCTTAGAACTCGCTTTCTCCAGTGATTATTGTTGCTCCTTGCATTCAGCAATGCTCTTATATAAAGTTGTATGAGTTAAAGTCATGGGTGAAAGTGTTGGCACCATTGAAATTGTTTCAAAAAATGAAATATTTTACTCATAAAATTATTGCAATTACACATGGTTTGATATACACATTTATTTCCTTTGTGTGTATTGGAAGAACACAAACACAACATAATTTCACACAAAACCCCATGGGTCGGACAAAATTGTTGGCACCTTCCCAAAATTGTGGGTTAACAACTTTGTTTCAAGCATTTGACGCTCGTTTCAACTCACCTGTGGCAAGTAACAGGAGTGGGCAATATGAAAATCACACCTGAAACAAGATAAAAAGGGGAGAAGTTGACTCAGTCTTTGCATTGTGTGTCTGTGTGTCACACTAAGCATGGAGACCAGAAAGAGAAGAGAATTGTCTGAGGAATTGAGAACCAAAATTGTTGAAAAATAATAACAATCTGAAGATTCACAATCTTGATGTATTTTGTCCACAATGGCACTGTAGCTAATCTGTCTGGACATGGACAGTAGAGAAAAATTGATGAAAAGTTGCCACATAGGACAGTCCGGATGGTGGATAAGCCCCAATCAAGTTCCAAAGAAATTCAAGCTGTCCTGCAGGCTCAGGGGGCATCAGTGTCAGCGTGAACTATGCATCCACATTGGAATGAAATTAAAAGCTATGGACGAGACCCAAGAGGACCTCACTGCTGATACAGAGACATATAAAAGCGAGACTGCAGTATGTCAAAATGTATGTAAGACAAAATCCTTCAGGGAAAGCATCTTGTGGACACATGAGACCAAGATAGAGATTTTTGGTAAAGCACATCATTCTACTGTTTACCAAAAACAGAATGAGGCCTACAAAGAAAAGAACACAGGACCTACAGTCAAATATGGTGGGCATCAGAGATTTTTTGTGGTTGTTTTGCTGCCTCTGCGCTATGTGCCTTGACTGTGTGCAACGTATCATGAAATCTGAAGATTACCGAAGGATTTTTGGTGGCAATGTAGTGTCCAGTGTCACAAAGCTGGGTTTGCGTCCTAGGTCATGGGTCTTCCAGTAGGACAATGACCTGACATAGCTAATAAGCTGCCAGTCACACAATCCCTTCTAGTGCTCCATGTAAAATTATAATCTGGCACCTATACAAATAGATCAGGTGAGCTTTTCAACACCTTTCAAATACTGTTGTTGGGAAAAAAAGAGAATTACCTTCCTAAAAATATTCTGAAAGGGTTAAAAAAAACCACCATAACTATCCAGACCTATTTTTTATTTTCCTATTGACTTCTACTTAAAGGGGTTATATCAGCCCACACTGACAGTATAAACTAAGCACACAGCCTTGTCTGGGATATACCCCTAGAAACGTCATGGGTGTGTTAACGGGTGACAGACAGTCATGTGGTTTCTGGCAATAGAAGGTCACAGCGTGTGGCTGCGCAAAATGCTCCCTAACTTTCTGTTGTTCCTGCTGTCAGTATTTATTGTACTAGGTAGCTTTCCTGCTGGGTTTTCATCTATTCCCCTTTATGACCCAAGGGAGGTAAACTTCCATCCAGTTGCTGATTATCAGTATTTTCCATGTGCTTAAATACTCCCTTCTTCCCTGGACTGGTGATATTATTCAGTTCACTCTAGCTTTGGTTGCAAGCAGGTGGCTTGTTTTCATCTGTGGTATTGTAGCTAAAGCTCTGCTGAACTCCTGCCTGAGTCATCTGTGGATAAGTAGTTCATGATTTTTCCCCCTGTGTATCCCCCTTGTGTCTTCCTTTCGCGTTTAGTGGGGTTGATGAAGAGCTCATTCCATCTGTTCCCTATTTAAGGTCCAGCACTAGGGATACCTAGGGTCAGGTATCTGGCCCAGCGCATAGGTGCGGAACCTATCTAGGCTGGTGAGGGACCCCAGGGGCCAGCAGTAGGTTTAGTCAGGGGTCACCATCTAACCCTTCCTAGACACAGGGTTTCCCTTCCCTTAAGCTGGTGTCACACTAAGCGACAGCGACAACGACGTCGCTGTTACGTCACCATTTTCGGTGACGTAACAGCGACCTTGTAAGTCGCTGTTATGATCGCTGCTTAGCTGTCAAACACAGCAGAAGCAGCGATCATAACGTCGCTGTGCTACATGTGCAGAGAGCAGGGAGCCGCGCTTAGCGCTGGCTCCTTGCTCTCCTAGGTACAGTACACATCGGGTTAATTAACCCGATGTGTGCTGCAGCTACATGTCACAGTGCAGAGAGCAGGGAGCCGCGCACACTGCTTAGCGCTGGCTCCTTGCTCTCCTTGCTACAGTATACATCGGGTTAATTACCCGATGCATACTGCAGCCACATGTCACAGTGCAGGAGCCGGCACTGGCAGCAAGAGCGGAGGCTGGTAACCAGCGTAAACATCGGGTAACTAGGGAAAGGTCTTCCCTTGGTTACCCGATGTTTACGCTGGTTACAGCTTACCGCAGCTGCCAGTGCCGGCTCCTGATCGCTTCATTTCGTCGCTCTCTCGCTGTCACACACAGCGATGTGTGTGTCACAGCGGGAGAGTGACGACCAAAAAATGAAGCTGGACATTCAGCAACGACCGGCGACCTCACAGCAGGGGCCAGGTCGTTGCTGGATGTCACACACAGCGACAGCGACAGGACGTCGCTGCAACGTCACAGAAAATGGTGACGTAGCAGCGACGTCGTTGTCGTCGTCGTTATGTGTGACACCAGCTTTACTGTTCGCCGCTCGCTTGGTACTTCCCCGTACCTAGTGTGTCGCCCTGGGCAAGCCAGGGGACACAGGTCACAACACCACCACACCCCACACTCCAGGTAGGCACACCTGCTAACCAGAAATCCTTGTTGCCTTCCTCCAGAGGTTGATGATGCACACCAGGGGGTGGGCCAGGCGGTTGTCTCCGCCCACCGAGGAGCTCACAACACTGGAGGCAGGAAGTTTCAGGCAGTCTAGTCAGGGAGGAGGAAGTGAAAGGAGTGAGGAGTAGCCCAGGCAGGGGCTAGAGTAAACAACCAAGAAGTGAAAGTGGAGGAAAGAAAAGGAGTAAAGGAGGAAAGCAAGAAGTGGTGACAGCGCAGAGAGTGTGCAAAGCCTGAGAGCCCAGCTGTGTGTAGGGCTAGAACAGCAAGGTCAGCGACGGCGGTGACTGTTTGGAGGGGGACAGTTTGGAAGTTCCTGGAAAGACCCCGTTGGCTGTGTGCCCAGTGGTCTGGAGCAGTGTTCCGAAGGACAGTCAGCACCAGGGCAGGGGCCTCTCGGACCCCGGCAAGGCTAGGAGTCGCCAGATTTGCCAAATCCGTCAGTGACGGGGACGCAGATCCCCCAGCAACCAAGTCCCGATTGACGGCAACAGCCCGACCATTACCGGGGAGACACCGCCACCGCCAAGGCACCAGTTTCCTCAGGGCCAGCGCCTGCGGGCAAAGTGTAGAGCTCCTCCGGCCCAGATTGCAGTCGGGGAGCGGGTAACCGGAGGGAATCCACCGCTACCATCAGACAACATAGGTGCAAGGAAGAGTAACGTCACCGTCACCTACCGGGAGTGCAGGTGCAGCCGTCTGTGGGACCGTCCTACCAGCCGTTGGTTTACCGTACAAACTGTGTCCGTGTGTCAGGCTGAGTGAGCACCACAGTGCCGCAAGGCACAGCGCTGCCCCCGCGTCCCTGCGCCCTCCAGGCCCTACACTTCACATCTCATCACCGGGCCCCGGGATCACCAACCCCTACCCACGGAGGGGCAACACAACACCTGGCTGTTCCGCATCACCATCCCCGGGACTCCCACACTGAGCAGCGGTGGTGCAATCACCACAACCGTGGGTGGCGTCACGAACTATAACAATCCCCACACCCAACAAACACCCCCTTTCACTCACGGGCGAGGAGTGTCGCTCGAGACACCCCGGGATCCGGCCCACGGCTTGAGCCACCAGGAGCAGCTGCCGGACCCGAGCAGAAGGGGTGAGCGCGGTGTGCTGACACCCTCCTCCCCGCCCGCGACAACTTGGCGTCACGAACAGGATCTTACCGCTCTGCCGTCAGGTAGAGGTGCGCCTTGTTACCGCCGGAGGCATCCGGCAGAAAAATTTCAGAAGCCGCCATCTTTGGCGCGAAAAGTTCCCGCTCGAGCGTCTTCTCGAGCAGTAGAAGCGCGAAGGCCAAAACCCCGCCCCGAGAGAGGAGGGGCCGGAAAGAGCTAAGGGGGACGCGATGGCGGCTGGCCGCATGTGAGCGCGGCTGTGGAAGCAGGGACGCCAGGACCCTGCGGCCATTTACTGGTTCCTGGAAGAGGCCGCTGCTAAAGATGCTGAGTCCGACCAACAACACCGTGGTCCCCGCGCCTGGCATGGCGGCGTGGGTGGAAGTCCGGACCGTCCAGCTAAGCAGCCGTCTGCAGGTCCACAGGCAGCTCCTCCTGGAGGAGCGGGAGGCCGACATGGCGGACGTGGTGGCTGCTGTGCGGAGATGCGAGGTGGAGGAAGATTTGGAGGAACGGGTAAGAGACCCACGTCCCTGTATTCCCGAGGGATCGGCCACTGCGGCTGAGGGGCCCGGCCTACACCCGTTCACCCTGCTGCCTCTCCCGCTACCCGCGTTAGCTGCTGCTGCCCCGCCACTAGGCCCGCTACCACCACCACCGGTAGCGGTACCCTGCCAATCCGCCCCGGCGGACCGACCTGCAGCAGAAGCTCATGACCACCCTGAACCGCTTCTATGGAAGAAGCCAAAGGCTGAGCCCGTCAGCGAAGATGCACCGGAGGCACGGCGGGGATGCAGCTGCCAGGAGGCAGAGCAGGCCATGTCACAGCGGGGTCCCTCATTACTGAAGGTGTCGGTCGCAGCCGACACGGAGGGACTCTGGCTGGGTCCGTCCCTCGCACACGCTAAACCGGGGCAGACAGAAAGTGCTCCCGGCTGGGAGCAGCGGCAACAGCAGCTGCGCAGGGAGATCGATGCCCGAGAGGGGTGTAGAGCGGATGTGCATGCCCGCATGTATATGGAAGAAGATCGCCTGCAGCGAGCTACCATTGGGGTCCAGAGCGGTGCACCATGTGAAGGTGGCACTAGAGCCCCACGAGTGAGAATGGACTGTTGAGCCGCAAAAGGCAGCGGAGTGCCGCTGCACAGTCCTTGTTGGGACCACCAGGAGTTTGTTTGTTTGAAAGTTGCAAAAGAATGATAAGTGAAAATGATCCGAAGTTCACCTGATTCACCGTGTGATTAGCAACCGGCAGGAGCCGGCACCGTTGTCCCCGTGGGGACCGTTTAAGTTTATTTGCATGGGAACTAGCCATGGACAAGCCCGTGAACTCTGCAGGGCACCACAAACGTTAAGTGGCTTGTAAATATGTTGGGTACCGTTACCGTTTCCGCAATACCGCCTCCGGAGAGGCAGGTTGGAGGGAGGGCCCTGAGCAGAGCAGGCCAGGGCCCAGCCACCAAAGGAACCGGTGGCCACCCTCTGGAGGGGAAGGACAGATCCCGCTCGGGTGACTTGTGCTGGACTGTAGGTCAAGGGGTGCTGCCTGGGTTTTAGGGGCAGCATCAGGGCCAGGTTGCTTGGGTGGGAGAGAGCGGAAACCGTGACCGTATACCGTTGCAACGTTTAAGAAAATGTGCCTCCCGTTTGGGAAGAGTTTTTGATTAAAAATGTTATTGATGTTTGATTAACCCTTGTTATCCCCTTTTACAGAAAAATAAAACCGGTGTAGGACGGCAGCCCGCGGACGGTCTGCATTTTGCTGAGGGGGAATGTGTCGCCCTGGGCAAGCCAGGGGACACAGGTCACAACACCACCACACCCCACACTCCAGGTAGGCACACCTGCTAACCAGAAATCCTTGTTGCCTTCCTCCAGAGGTTGATGATGCACACCAGGGGGTGGGCCAGGCGGTTGGCTCCGCCCACCGAGGAGTTCACAACACTGGAGGCAGGAAGTTTCAGGCAGTCTAGTCAGGGAGGAGGAAGTGAAAGGAGTGAGGAGTAGCCCAGGCAGGGGCTAGAGTAAACAACCAAGAAGTGAAAGTGGAGGAAAGAAAAGGAGGAAAGCAAGAAGTGGTGACAGCGCAGAGAGTGTGCAAAGCCTGAGAGCCCAGCTGTGTGTAGGGCTAGAACAGCAAGGTCAGCGACGGCGGTGACTGTTTGGAGGGGGACAGTTTGGAAGTCCTGGAAGGACCCCATTGGCTGTGTGCCCGGTGGTCTGGAGCAGTGTTCCGAAGGACAGTCAGCACCAGGGCAGGGGCCTCTCGGACCCCGGCAAGGCTAGGAGTCGCCAGATTTGCCAAATCCGTCAGTGACGGGGACGCAGATCCCCCAGCAACCAAGTCCCGATTGACGGCAACAGCCCGACCATTACCGGGGAGACACCGCCACCGCCAAGGCACCAGTTTCCTCAGGGCCAGCGCCTGCGGGCAAAGTGTAGAGCTCCTCCGGCCCAGATTGCAGTCGGGGAGCGGGTAACCGGAGGGAATCCACCGCTACCATCAGACAACATAGGTGCAAGGAAGAGTAACGTCACCGTCACCTACCGGGAGTGCAGGTGCAGCCGTCTGTGGGACCGTCCTACCAGCCGTTGGTTTACCGTACAAACTGTGTCCGTGTGTCAGGCTGAGTGAGTACCACAGTGCCGCAAGGCACAGCGCTGCCCCCGCGTCCCTGCGCCCTCCAGGCCCTACACTTCACATCTCATCACCGGGCCCCGGGATCACCAACCCCTACCCACGGAGGTGCAACACAACACCTGGCTGCTCCGCATCACCATCCCCGGGACCCCCACACTGAGCAGCGGTGGTGCAATCACCACAACCGTGGGTGGCGTCACGAACTATAACAATCCCCACACCCAACAAACACCCCCTTTCACTCACGGGCGAGGAGTGTCGCTCGAGACACCCCGGGATCCGGCCCACGGCTCGAGCCACCAGGAGCAGCTGCCGGACCCGAGCAGAAGGGGTGAGCGCGGTGTGCTGACACCCTCCTCCCCGCCCGCGACACTAGCATGACAAGAAAAAAATCACACCTTTTAATGGTCTAATTGCTGTCTACAAATTGAAGATTAATCAAGTATGCTAATTAGTGAGCTCAGTGCGCTCTTGGTACCAGCAAGTGGCTCATTGCACTGTTATGCCCACTGGTTTTTCGTTTTTCCGCCTTCCACACTGGTGATTGACAGCCTGAGCTTTATCTGCAAACAGTGCTTGCTCCAGACAAGTAAGTACACTCAGTTAGGGGTGGCCATTCCATTGGTGCAACATGTGCAGCCACCAAAGAGGTAAGGGGCCACTTCCAGCTCCAAAGCAGATGGGATTTTGTATTATGATGAGTTATTGGACTGAAAAGGCCCATGTATTGTTCTTGCACAGGGGCCCTCTTTTGTCTGCTGTCAATCACCAGTGAGGAGGGCGAGGGCATGCAGAACCAGAGGGTGGAAGGGTGCATTGAACCCCTTGGACACACCAAGGTGGCACTGAGCACCTTAATTATCATTTAATTAAAGATTGGGGGCAGTGATTAGAATGCTAATGTGTGATTTTTACAGGGAAGGCTAAGGCGGGCTTTGCACGTTGCAACATCGCAAGCCGATGCTGCGATGTCGCACGCGATAGTCCCCGCCCCTGTCGCAGGTACGATATCTTGTGATAGCTGGCGTAGCGAAAATTATCGTTACGGCAGCTTCACATGCACTCACCTGCCCTGCGACCGTCGCTCTGGCCGGCGACCCGCCTCCTTATTAAGGATTTACACACAACGATGTCGAAAGTGACGCTGGATGTGCGTCACTTTCGATTTGACCCCGCCGACATCGCACGTGCGATGTTGCAACGTGCAAAGCCGCCCTAAGTGCTTGGTTTATATTGTCAGTTGAGGTTGACACAATCCCTTTAGCATCTTATAGCAGCAAAAAAAAAGGTGGAAAAACACACTAGGAAGAAAGCAGCAAGAAACGGAGAATCTTTCCATCAAACGTGAAAAGACCCTAAAAAAGCTTTGATGCAACAACATCATTGCTCCTATGTGTCGATCTGTGTGTTGCTGGGAGGAATACTATTTATACTTTGCAAATATTTGTTTAATATTAATCATTTAAATATTGTCTTACATTCTCTGTGTTTGCTATAATTTTATGATTTATTTACTTTAGATGGGAACACTTTGGAACAATTTAGATAAGAGCAAGAGAGTGTTTTGTGTCCAGCGAGTAACATCCGAGACGCTGGATCCGTACATCCTCATAATCAACCAAATAATATATATACAGTACACGCAACATCTGGAAAAATGCTTCACACCGTACATTGCAAGGTGTTAGAACGCAGAGCTCTCCGGAGAAAGACGACACTTCCGCAATTTCCACTTACATGTCAGACCTGTTAGCTAACACCTCTGGATTTTGCTGGCACAGAGCAACCGGCTGTGGACAGACCCCTTCAACCTATTAGATATCATCAGCATGGATATTTTACTGTGGAGTACTGTTAAGTGGACATTGTATATCATTATCATTTGGCAGTGTATAGATGTATTGTTTTGGCACTGTATACTTGTACGGTATTAAATACCAATATAACAACAGGTGACACTGTTACAGGGTCCATCGCCGATCACCATAAACCCCACTACATTGTAGACGCAAGATGCTTTATGGTGACCATCACAATAAAAATTTCCTATAGAAAAGGGGACATTTATTGCATTTGCACCAATATTTTTTTTGCAAATTGGTGTAAATGCCTAAACCAAAATTTAGCAATTGTTTTGTCACAATGTGACTGCAGGACCTTGTAGACTGTGACCTTCGCGGGCAGGGACCTCTCTCCTCCTCTACCAGTCTGTGCCTTGTATTGTTTATGATTATTGTACTTGTCTATTATGTATATCCCTTTCACATGTAAAGCGCCATGGAATTGATGGCGCTATAATAATAAATAATAATAATAATAACAAGAGATGTAGGGGTTCTATACTGTCCCTCACGCTAGGGAATTGTAGGATGTCCTTAACTTTCAGGTGGTGGTGGAGATGCCAAAGTACCGAGCTTTACTATACTTCTGTGATGGCAACACAGATAAAGACAGACAGGGAAAAACCAAAACTCTGATGCACTGCAAACCTAAAGGAACAAACAGTAAGAAACTGTCATGATTGACTCCTGGCTCAGCTGGAGCTGAGCCTTTTTTTTAATTTCACTTCTGATGCAAGTCACATTAGGGGTTAATCCTTTCTGCCTCGTTCTGGAGGTCAGGCTGCTTTATTAGGGCACTGTTTCTCTTGGACTTCGCCAGTGATACTTCTGGCTCTGCTGTGTTCTGCTCTTGAGTGACCTGTTGTCTGCCCTGCCCCCTCCTGACCTCCGTGTTCACCTGACCTGTTAACCTCCTCTGTTGTCTATTGCCATCAGTGTCTCTCCCGCTGTCTCCCTGTTTGTTCCTTATCTGTTTACCTTTATTCTGTCTTGTCCTCCCACTCCCCCTCGCTTCTAGGCTCTGATTTCCCGGCTACTGACTATTTGCTTCCCTCTGACTATGTTTAGACTTTGCCCCTGTGTATTTACAAGACCTCATGTTGTGACACGGCTTTCTGACGATTCTACTGCCATCTGGGGAGCTTGACTAGTATTACCTCTGCTAGGGAATTCCCTGCTCATACGTTTCCTCCACTTTTACGCCCCCTAGTGGTTTACCAGCTAACTACCTTCTCAGATAGTTTCAGGAATCCTCTCAGTCCCACATTACTGCGCTGTACTGCTATTGTACATCTTAGAGTACAGCGTGACAGAAACTAAGGATAAAAACTAATCTGTTCCCTCCTCCAGGGAAGCAAGGGGCAGGAGTGAGATGATAACACAGATAAAGACAGACAGGGAAAAAAACAAAACTCTGACACACTGCAAGCTCACAGGAACAAACAGAAAGAAACTAAGGAGAAAAGCAAGAGAAGTAGGCTGCAACAAAAGTAGAACAAGGATTAACATCACAACCAATCACGGCAATAGAGTCCTACAACCACCAGTAAGTCAGGCGGACAACACCTCACCAAAATAGTATAGAAAAGCTATAGCTGGCATTAATGGATGTCATGATTCGCCTCCCTATCCACATGGCTAGGGGGCGGAGCCATCTCTCAGGCCTCACTTCCGGCCCCTGGATGCCTTAAAAGCTGACACTTCCAGTGAACCAGCGCCGGCTAAAAGCTTAGCTCTGCTTTGCCTGTGATTGCTGGTCCTGTGAGTGATATCCTGATCTGGCCCCCGTGCCCTTGTCTGTGTTCTGTCCCCTGGTCGTCCCTCCTGTCCTGTGTCCCCCCTCCTATTCCCCACTCGGTTGCTTCCTCGGTACTGACCTTAGCCTGACTTTGACTTCGCATCTGCTTGCTCCTCCGGTCTTGCTTCTGCCCGTACGGTGTCTGACCCAGCCTGTCTGACTATTCCTTGCATGCTCTGCAGCTCTGCTTCTCAGCTGTGCTGATTAGGCAGTGCATGAGAACGCTGTGCATTTCCTTCCTGGTTCTCATTGCTCTGTGTAGTGTCGTCTGCTGCAGAGCTCTGGCTCCCCCTGGTGGCAGCATTACAGTATAGCCGGCCTCAATAGGCTTTATCTCCCTTAGGAAAAAAATAAAAAAAAAAAAGCCATTTAATTCTTGGTAGTGGGATCCAACCTTGCAGGATAACAAACTGTAATGGATCCACTCAGTACTTTGTGCGAGCAAGTAGCCAACCTTACGCAGCTGGTGCAGGATTTGGCTGCAGAGCATCGCACCCTGGTAGCTTCACACAACATTCTGCAGAGTGAGGTTTCTGCTTTTGCGAGGGCCACCTCAGTGGCAGTTACCTCACAAACCGTAGGACAGCATAGTCCCACTGATGTCCAACTGACCTCCCCCGAACCCACGGTGATGCTCCCCGATACATTCTCGGGGGAGAAAAACCTATTTCGGACATTTAGGGAGAGTTGCAGGCTTCTTTTCACTCTCCGGCCTCAGTCCTTGGGGAATGAGACTCAGCGGGTGGGGATCATCATGTCGTTACTTAGAGGGGGTCCCCAGACCTGGGCGTTTTCCCTACCCCCTTCGGCCCCGGAACGGCATTCGGTTGACCTCTTCTTTGACTCCCTTGGGGTGATATATGACGAACCAGACCGTGTACGGGTGGCTGAGGACAGGATCATGTGTCTCACTCAGGGAAACCACACTGCTGAGCTATATTGTTCTGAGTTTCAGCAGTTGTCCACTGAGGTACGGTGGAATGATTCTGCACTTAGGTGCCAATTCCGGAGAGGTCTTTCGGACTCACTGAAAGACGCTTTGGCTCTGCACCCACCTCCCAGCACCTTGGATGATGCGATGACGGAGGCAGGTCGTATGGACCGCAGATTACGGGAAAGAAGGGGAACCATGCATGAGATTCTTCCCCCTCTACCTAGGGGACCTTCTTTGCCGGCTATGCAACAGATGGAAGTTGGAGCCATTGTTAAGGTGAACTCATAACCAGAGATCACTAGTTGCCTACTGCCTGGCCGAATTGATATGGGCCAAGTGCATGCATAAAAGAATCCACACCAGACACAGTCGGATATGAAGTCTCTTCTTGGTCACAGTAGAAAATGGCACCAAACAGACAGAGAAGAGCATGCGTCCTCTTGATATAGGCTAGGGGCGTACACAAGTTCAGATATGCACATTTAGTGGGACAGTTCATGAGCTAGCCAATGGGGAGATCCGTGTTGCTGTTGATGGGTGCGTCTGACTTCAGTGGATGAAACCATGATGATGGGAGGGACGTCATCTGGTGCATCCATGCTGATGGTTTGGTCTGTCTTCCCTTATATGGTGGTCTTCTTTCATCTGGACATTCCTTGCATTCCAGGCAAGGTGTGGAGAAACAGGCAATAGCAGCCATCTTTATATCTGTGTCATGTATATGATCTGAACCCTGAATTATGTAAGGCAAATCGACATTTCCCACAATCCCTTGTCAAGAGGTTAATTAAGTATTTAATCTTATGGCTCTCCTCAACAGTCCCCCCTAAATACTTTATTAACCTTCCGACCCTACCGTGGTCCTCTAACACATCAGCTCTAATGCTTTAACTGCAACCTTTTTTCGTTTTGCTATCCACTATACAAGCAATACTAATCCTTTGCCCCCACTGATACAGACTGCTGATCAGAGAGTTGATCACATCCCGCACACACAGTTCACAGAGGCACAGGTAACTAGAACAGACTATTTAATGCTGACGAGCTCACTCAGATTTCGAGATTAATCGATTAGAAAGAGTAAGGCAATTGTAAGAATAAGCTTCTTACCGTTATGCTGCAGCTTTTAGCGTTACTGTTTCTGAAAGACTGATTCTCAGTCAATATCCAAGTGCTGTCCGCGTTTTTGAGACTTTTCTACCCGAATACACCTGATCGTATCACCACAACACTAATGGATCTCTTCTTGTCTCGGGTCTATAATCTACCACCAGGAGGCCTTTAACAAGATTTCCCTTACACATGGATCCGATTACCTTCAGTAACACAGAGTAGCACTTTTACGGCTTCAAATACCAACAAATAAGACAATACCAGTTACCTACAAGTGTATGTTATCCTTAAGTCACACTTAAACTCTTAAAATAATTGATTGGTTCAGGTCAGATAATGTTTTTCCCACCATGAGCCCTTATTTGTGTAATGTTCCTGTACCCATTGTTCCCTTATCATGGTTATTTCCCATGTATCATCTCCAATCTAGAAATTCTTCATAAGGTTCTATGTGAGATACTCCAGCACTATGTGTGTTGTGACCCCCATTCTGCTGGTATGATGACTCTTTACAGCGGCTGTTGTCTCCAGATGGGTTTTCCCTCAAGCTTCATGGAAGTTGCTGTGGTTGGGATAAGCTGGATCGGTCCACCTGATTCTGACTCAGGGATCATTCTGACTTGTCTTTTTAGGATCACCCGGTCTCCTGGCTGGAGACCACGTGCTCCTAACACTGATTTAGGATCTGGAATTGGAGGATACACATGTTTAACACACTATATAGGCAGTTGTATACGGCTCGTACATCACTGGTCAGGATATCACACTGTATCTGCAGTATGTGTGAGAAATATAATCACATTGTAGGTGCTAAACCAAAAATACCTTATGTAAAGATCGAATTATTAAAGGAAAACGAGCATTTGTTACATGATTTGCAGCGTCCACCATTATCTTGTGGATCGTTACGTTTATGTTATAATCATTAAAATTCCAAACAACATACACCCATGTGACTATAGACACAATTAAATATTCCAATAAAGGAGGGGCAGGGATTGGGGCAATAGCCCTAAACTCTCCCTACCTCGCAGCGGAGGTCGGCACCCTATAAGGCGAATTGGCGCCCCCGCTCACCGACTGCTCAACCTATCCCTACACTGCTAAGCTAATACGTGCTGCTAATGTCAATAAGGGAATATAGAAACCGTGAGATACCGGGGATAAAGAGGCGTCAATATGCAATTATATATATCCAAGTCATTCCCAAAGATTACATATTCACACTCTGTATTTACATAGCTGTTTGTAGCTTAAATCAATATGATACAGCAAATTCAAGGACCAAACCCTAAAATAAACTAAATATCTCACATGTATAACATGTACCCACTGTATCAATATAATAATAAGGTCAGGTAAAGTCATGAGGAAATCTTGTCCGATCACAGACCCTCCACTGTCCAATTCACACTCAGGCTAATAAAATAAACGCATATTTGTCAGACATTTAGCATGAAAGAATCCCAACGCGTTTCTCCCTTCTTCACAATGGCAGACGGGTTCATCAGGGGCATCCCCAGGTACTGTAAGATCTTTATAATGACCTGTGCTATAGAATATGTACTTTTACCACTTTTTAGGAACTCCATCTTTACATACCACCAGCACTATGAGTTTTTCAGCAGTAATGTTTTCCACACTGGATATGTTTCAGAGCAGACCTGAAAAGAAATTCACACAACACACACAAACTCATATAAACCTACTCATGGTAGATGTATATGACTAATCTGCAATCACCGGAGCAGTAGAGCGGATGAGGGGGGTGTTTCTACGAGGTCTTTACAGTTTTTCTACCTTAATAGGCACACGTCTTACAAGACTGGATGTGTCTGGCCACCTGGGTACTGAGCAGTGGTGCCGCCCATATCTTGTCCATCCCAACACCTTTGTCACATGGGTTACATGGGCCATTATTGAGTAGAGCGCTCATGGCAGAGAAAGCTTACCGCCCTTTATCCACAGACCTTCCTCAGTCAGTGGCTCCCTGCGTCTCACACTCCGTTCCTTGCTGAATCGCTTGTTCCTGTAAGGATTTAAGAACACAAGGAGTGACCAATGTCACGGACGACGTGACAGGAGCCACCGAGGTACTGGTCTGCTTTGTATAAGGACTCTCAACTCTAGGCCCATTCACTGCTTCTTTGTTGTGCACCTGTGCGAGCATCTCCTCCGGCTGCTGCCTATATCCACATTTTGACTATCTTACCCCTTTCCGCTCTACGAACCACAGTGATCGCAAATCTTCATCTCATTCTCCTATTCCGATGGGAGAGGAGTGGTTTGATTTTTAATACCTCATGTTGTGTAACCTCAGCATATCCAGTGCAGAATCAACCAGCATCTTGGTATCTGGATCCATCTACGGAAAAACTCAAAATCTGCATTAGCAATGGCCTCATCTGAGACATGTTCAAAACCTGACAATTCTTGTTACATCAGAGCAATCATGAGATATGTCTGTCTGCTGTATCCTCCTTTCAGATAAAAATATAAAGAACACTTAATAGAAAAAAAACCAATCGATGAACAAATTAAAACCTTAAATAATATGTGTGATTTTCCACATCATCTTTCCCCCCTTTTTGAATCTATTATCCAAAACATAATTAGATTAAAAAAAAAAAAAAAAAAAAATGTGTGGCCCCGGAGCTCTACATTTAGGCATAAAAGTCACATTGTGTAGATTGTACCTAATCGGGAACAAAATAAATATTATGTTATGTATAACCTTATAATAGAAAACTATTTCAATGGCTTTTTAACCTTCGCTTGAACCACAGAAATCTGCATTACAATCTTTCTTTCTATAAAAAGGAAACAGATGATTCAATACATTATATATAAAACACAGAATGCCATAAATCATCCACAAACTTTTAAACCAAATTGTAGTTATGAATAAATTATTAATAATTATTATTTTTATCATTATTATTAACAACAATAATATTAATAACGTGACACAACCTCTGGCTATTGGATGTAGGGGTGTTCATATTTGAAACATTGAGGACATTATCAGCATCTCTGTGATACTGTCCTATAACTTGAAGGGATAAAAGAATCTAGAACAAATAAACTGGCCATGTGGGAAAACAAAATGTTGATTTGCCATAGAAAAATCATCTAACAGACTTCTATGCTTGAAAAGCTATCAATGAATCTAAACATGTCCAGAGTTGACTTTTATTTCTTTGGGATAAAATTAGTAAAAATAAAACTACTGTCAATAACCTTTTTCCAATATAATTTGCAATGAATTAAATGCAGGATAAACCTCCCATGTTTGGCCTGTTGTTTTTTTTTGGTTTTTTTTTCCACAGCTGACTCACAATAGATCAAAGGTGAGATAAAAATCCTGCACTACAGGTTTTTGGTTTTTTTTTTATCTCTAAAAGTTGCTCCTTCCCCCAAAAGCCAGAAACACACTGTTCATTTTCCCTGGACACAAGTGAAATCAATTTCCCTCCTTCTGTTGGATTTTTTTTTTTTTTTTTTTATTATTATTTATTTATTTTCTTAAAACATTCAACTCTCAGGATTATTCGCCACATTCGTAATTGGAATATGTATTATTTATCATGACATCTGCCGCAAAGGTACGTTTATTTTAAGGTTTTTCTCTTATTCTTTTATTGCATATTAATTAATAAGATATTGCTCCTTGTGACTGTCCTGACTCAATCCAACCTGCACACTGGATCTATATTAAGTGTCTTCCACAACTACCCAATCATACAATATTCCATCTTTTAGTGCTATAAACATTTACTAACACTTCATGTTATTCAGTGGCTGCAGTTTTGTCAGCTCCACTGAAGGGCTCCATACAGATTTACTAACAAAATGGCCACTGCCAGAATAGCACATGGCTTCTTTGTTTAAGGGCGGTTGAACCACATGAGAGGGGGAAGGGAGAAACTGATTTTACTTTTGCTAAACTTACAAGTTTAACCAATTATCCTTCCTGCCTATATTCCATACTCTATACATATACACACAGATTTACATATCCACAGTCCTGGTCCAACTACAGTTAAAAACACTAATTTTTCTGTCTAAGTATGTACTACTCCATTCAGCCATGTGCTTCATCCACCATTTTAAAATCTGTAGGAACATGTGGCAGAGAAAAGGGAAAACTGACCTCACAGCTGCTCAAACTCTGTCTCCCCATTTTCTATAGTCTGTACTTATACATATATATATATATTTATACACACACACATATGTCCTAGATCTAAGTCTAATTATAGATAAAAAAACTTATTTTTCGGTCTAAGTATATAGTACTCCATCCAATCCATTGCTCAAACATTTACAGAGCACATGGTCTTCTTCACACATTCCCTGACTCACTTTGTTTTCTTTGTCTCAATCAGGCTGTAGCCATGTGCTTCGTCCACCATTTTAAAATCTTACCTAAAATGTCTGCCTCCATGATTAGCACATGGTTTATCACAGGATTGCGGCCTAGAGTCCCCACATCTCAACACAGTCCACTCATCCGGATCTTTCCGGCACAACTAGACACCGCTTCATCAATTTTTCCATCTTTCTCTCAAGATAAACAACAGCAAACAAGCAATCTTTCTCTATGCATACCAGATAAAAACAGACAAACAAAAAGACGGGGGAGATGACATAACTGAAACACTAAAGAAAACCTGCAGTTTGCAGCACACACTTCCAAATCCTTCCTTATACTGCCACGTGGTCCCTGTCTGATTTCTGCGTTCCGTAATATACAAAAAATACCTAGTATCACCCCTGACTACAAGGTGTCTATACCGGCCGATTCGCCTCTCTTGGAGGACTTATAACTAGCCTAATAAAAAACCACCTAGTATCACCCCTGACTACAAGGTGTCTATACCGGCCGATTCGCCTCTCTTGGAGGACTTATAACTAGCCTCTACAACACAGACTTCCGTTAACTTGCCTCTCTTGGAGGACATGTTAACTAGCCTCTACAACACAGACTTCCGTTAACCTGCCTCTCTTGGAGGAAATGTTAACTAGCCTCTACAACACAGACTTCCGTTAACCTGCCTCTCTTGGAGGACATGTTAACTAGCCTAATAAAAAACCACCTAGTATCACCCCTGACTACAAGGTGTCTATACCGGCCGATTCGCCTCTCTTGGAGGACTTACAACTAGCCTAATAAAAAACCACCTAGTATCACCCCTGACTACAAGGTGTCTATACCAGCCGATTCACTCCAGGAAAATACTTTAAAAAGGTTAGATTTATGTATAACGTAAGGCTCTGCACTCAGTCTAGCTAAAGCTGGGCCCTTACATATGGCTCTGCACTTAAGTCTAGCTGATCTTGGCACTTACATCTGGCTCTGCACTCAGTGAGCTTGGCACTACAAAAAGCTCTGCACTCAATCTGAGCTTGGCACTTACATCTGGCTCTGCACTCAGTGAGCTTGGCACTACAAAAAGCTCTGCACTCAATCTGAGCTTGGCACTACAAAAACCACAAACCGTATCACAGGCAACCACAAACCATATACTTTACACGTTTTACAGACACCACTCACAAACCCACACGCTCTCTTCACAAATACACAACAGGCAGCAGGCAACTGAATATGTGACGGTTCTTCCGAGATTAATATGGCCAATAGCCGTGAGACCCGTCTGCCCGTCAACAGATACCCCAACAAACCGGACACAGTCAGGCAATCAGTGCCACACACCCCACCGAGACCACGGAAAGACTACAGATTATGAAAAATCAGCAGACCTACCGTACTCTCGTTAGGAAGTGATCAGTTTCCTGGGGTGTCCAGCACGTCATGCCATTCCAGTTGCCGGTTCATCAGGATTTCAGGTGTCTCCGTCTATTGGCTCCACGTTGGGCACCAATAATGTTAAGGTGAACTCATAACCAGAGATCACTAGTTGCCTACTGCCTGGCCGAATTGATATGGGCCAAGTGCATGCATAAAAGAATCCACACCAGACACAGTCGGATATGAAGTCTCTTCTTGGTCACAGTAGAAAATGGCACCAAACAGACAGAGAAGAGCATGCGTCCTCTTGATATAGGCTAGGGGCGTACACAAGTTCAGATATGCACATTTAGTGGGACAGTTCATGAGCTAGCCAATGGGGAGATCCGTGTTGCTGTTGATGGGTGCGTCTGACTTCAGTGGATGAAACCATGATGATGGGAGGGACGTCATCTGGTGCATCCATGCTGATGGTTTGGTCTGTCTTCCCTTATATGGTGGTCTTCTTTCATCTGGACATTCCTTGCATTCCAGGCAAGGTGTGGAGAAACAGGCAATAGCAGCCATCTTTATATCTGTGTCATGTATATGATCTGAACCCTGAATTATGTAAGGCAAATCGACATTTCCCACAATCCCTTGTCAAGAGGTTAATTAAGTATTTAATCTTATGGCTCTCCTCAACACCATCAGTCCAGATGAGAAGGAGAGGAGAAGACGCCGGGATCTCAAGTTGTGCTTCTATTGTGGACACCATGGACACTGGAGGAAAGACTGTCCGGCTTGCCCCTCCGCTAAACAGTCGTCGGGAAACTTCTAAGTCTGGGTAACGGTCGAGGAGGTTGCCCAGACTATCAGGTACCTTTCCTCTCCTCCAATAAGATACTTCTGAATGTCAACCTCCGGGTCAAGGAGTCGGTCTGGTCTGCTACTGCCTTTGTTGACTGTGGGTCCGCTATGAACTTCATTGACTCTGAGTTGGTCCAAAGATTAGAGTTAGGGACAGTGAGGTTAGAAGGACCCATTCAACTCCTGGCAATTGATAAAACACCGCTGCCTCAAACCTCATTCGGTTTGCTACTGAAAAATTTACTCTGGTGATCGGGTCTCTGCATTCTGAAACTATTTCTTGTTTTGTAATGGCCAATCTCCCTGCTGGATTAGTGTTGGGGTATCCATGGTTAAGGTTACATAATCCCGTTATTGATTGGGAGTGTCGTACCATAGTCAAATGGAGTCCTGCTTGTCATAAAAGGTGTTTACAATCTGTACCTGTGTCCTCCGTAAGTCCTGAGGGTCTTCCGGAATACCTGAGGGACTACAGAGACGTATTCTCGGAAACAGAGGCCGAGGTTTTGCCGCCTCATCGCCCATATGACTGTGCCATTGATTTACTTCCCAATACCAAATTGCCCAAGGCCCGTTTATGTCACCTCTCGGGTCCAGAAAGGGCTGCTATGAAATCGTACATATCTGAGAGTATACGTAAAGGTCATATCCATTCTTCTTCTTCCCCTGTGGCCGCTGGGTTCTTTTTTGTAAAGAAGAAGGACGGAGGATTATGGCCATGTCTCGATTTCCGAGAATTAAACAAAATTACTGTGAAAAACACGTATCCGCTTCCACTCATCCCTGATCTCTACAACCAACTCTCTGAAGCCCGGTGGTTTACCAAACTAGATCTCAGGAGGGCCTATAATCTTATCCGAATTAGAAAAGGGGATGAGTGGAAAACGGCCTTTCTGACGTCAGAGGGGTTATTCGAGAATTTGGTGATGCCTTTTGGTCTAACAAATGCCCCTGCGGTATTTCAAAATTTCATCAACGATATCTTCTCTGATTTTCTTGGTCGTTTTGTGGTCAGCTATCTCGATGACATTTTGATTTATTCTGCCGATAGAGATACGCATATTATGCATGTTCGCTCAGTATTACAGAGATTACGTGATAACCATCTGTTTGCCAAGCTTGAAAAATGTGTTTTCTCTGTTCAGGAAATAGCCTTTCTTGGGTTACTCCTTTCTCATGATGGGTTTAAAATGGACCCAGGAAAGGTGCAGGCTATCGTGGATTGGGTGCAACCCAGGGATATCAAGGCGCTACAACGCTTTTTGGGTTTCGCAAATTATTATCGAAGGCTCATTAAGGGGTTTTCTCAAATTGCCAAGCCATTGACTGACCTTACACGGAAAGGGGCGGATCTGCAGAACTGGTCGCAAATTGGCTGTCCAGGCCTTTCTTGAGTTAAAGGACCGGTTCATGTCCGCCCCAGTCCTGGTACAGCCTGACCTCGAGGCGCCGTTTGTTGTTGAGGTGGACGCCTCAGAGGTGGGGGTGGGAGCTGTTCTCTCTCAGGGCCCTGCTACTCTGACTAATCTGCGACCATGTGCACTCTTCTCCAAGAAATTCACTCCAGCTGAGAGGAACTATGATGTGGGTAACCGTGAATTATTGGCGGTAAAGTTGGCATTCGAAGAATGGAGGCATTTTTTGGAGGGTGCTGTTCACCGTATTACTGTCATCACTGATCATAAAAACCTCGCGTATATCGAGTCCGCCAAGAGATTGACGCCTCGACAAGCGAGGTGGGCTCTTTTCTTTTCTAGATTTCATTTTTGTATTACTTTTCGGCCGGGGTCTAAAAACGTGAGGGCAGATGCACTGTCTCGTAGTTTGGACCAGGTGTCACCTCCAGAGCCTCCTTCCTCCATTCTTCCACGAGGGGTGGTGGTCTCTGCCTTGTCGTCTGAGTTAGAGGCTGAGGTCAGGGAGGCCCAGTCCTCAGCGCCATCTCCAGACACTAAACTGTTTGTCCCTTTGCACCTCCGGTTACGAGTACTTCAAGAGTTCCATGAGTCCGTACTTAGTGGCCATCCTGGAGTTACAGCCACTCGCAGGGCTGTTGCTCGACTGTTTAGGTGGCCGTCTCTTCACTCAGATGTTGCTCGGTTTGTGTCTGACTGTGCTACATGTGCCCGTGCTAAGGTATGTCGTAACCGGCTGGCCGGGGAACTGGTTCCATTACCTGTTCCTGAAAGACCATGGACCCACTTGTCCATGGATTTCATTACGGACCTCCCTGTCTCAAATGGTATGACTGTGATCTGGGTGGTGGTGGATCGTTTTAGTAAACAGGCACATTTTGTTCCCCTTTCCGGTCTACCTTCTGCTGCGACCCTTGCCAACCACTTCATTGACCAGGTGGTTCGGTTACATGGGTTGCCCCTGAATATTGTGTCTGACAGGGGGGTACAATTCATTTCTCGGTTTTGGAGGGCCTTGTGCAGGCGGTTGGGAATTGAGTTGTCCTTCTCGTCCGCCTATCATCCCGAGTCTAATGGGCAGACGGAAAGGACGAATCAGACCCTTGAGCAAATCCTGCGGTGCTTGGTTTCTGCTCAGCAGGAGGATTGGTGTACGTTTTTGCCCCTTGCGGAGTTTGCATTCAATAGCAGAGTCCATCAGTCTACGGGAACTTCTCCCTTCTTCTGTAATTACGGGTTTCACCCTCACTTCGGGACCTTCTCTAGAGTGGATTCGGGGTGTCCAGGGGCCGACTCCATCGTTCAGCATCTGGGGGAGGTGTGGAAGGAGGTACGGCGGTGCATCATGACAGCTCAACAGTCCCAGAAACGCCAAGCGGACAAACGTCGTTCTCTGGGACCCCCTTTCAGGTGGGGGACAAAGTGTGGCTGTCCACTCGGAATATCAGGCTCAGGGTTCCGTCTGCTAAGTTGGGTCCTAAGTTTATAGGGCCCTATGAGATCATCGAAGTGATCAACCCGGTGGCCTTTCAGTTGCAACTGCCCCAGACCTTGCGTATTCCCAATGTATTTCATACCTCCTTGCTTAAGCCATTTGTCCCTTCGGTGGTGGATTCTCAGACCCCTCCGGCTCCGATACTGGTGGACGGTGAGGAGGAGTACGAAATTCAGCGTATTATCGACTCTCGTTGGGTTCGTAGTTCCCTCCAGTATGTGATTCATTGGAAGGGTTACGGTCCGGAGGACCGGTCCTGGGTGCTGGCTCGCTCCGTGCGGGCCGATCGGTTAATTGTGGATTTCCATCGTAATTATCCTGGGAAGCCTGGGGGTCCGGTGGCCCCCCCTTGAGGAGGGGGTACTGTCATGATTCACCTCCCTATCCACATGGCTAGGGGGCGGAGCCATCTCTCAGGCCTCACTTCCGGCCCCTGGATGCCTTAAAAGCTGACACTTCCAGTGAACCAGCGCCGGCTATAAGCTTAGCTCTGCTTTGCCTGTGATTGCTGGTCCTGTGAGTGATATCCTGATCTGTCTGTTCCTGTGCCCCCGTGCCCTTGTCTGTGTTCTGTCCCCTGGTCGTCCCTCCTGTCCTGTGTCCCCCCTCCTATTCCCCACTCGGTTGCTTCCTCGGTACTGACTTTAGCCTGACTTTGACTTCGCTTCTGCTTGCTCCTCCGGTCCTGCTTCTGCCCCTACGGTGTCTGACCCAGCCTGTCTGACTATTCCTCACAAACCCTGCAGTTCTGCCTCTCAGCTGTGCTGATTAGGCAGTGCATGAGAACGCTGTGCATTTCCTTCCTGGTTCTCATAGCTCTGTGTAGTGTCGTCTGCTGCAGAGCTCTGGCTCCCCCTGGTGGCAGCATTACAATGGAATAGTCCAGCCAGCATATATAGGAGTGGAGCAAATGTGACTGGCACCCCCAGAGCATGTGATCAAAGGAGATTAACAAGCAGCCCAGCAGGGATTAACTCTTGCTAGCCTGCCTATGACCTGGAGGTCTGTGGGTCAAAGCCTGAGTCTGCATGTGCTGATCACAGACATCAGAGAAGTTACCAGGCGGAGTGTCAGAATCAGTAGTATGAACAGAACCGACAGTGCCATGACAGTACACACCAGAGGGGATTATGTACTTATTTTCAAGGGGGAATATAGCAATAAAAAAGGGGTTTCTGCGTAGTGGACAAGCCCTTTTACACACATTAAAAGTTACAATTTGCACATGGAACACTTTTGCCCTCACTTATGAAAAATGTCAAAATTTGCACCAGCTTTTAGTTTACTTCAACTGCGTAATTTCATATTTATCAAATGTCACACCGTAATGATAAATCCGCTGCAAATTACACCCATGCAACTTTTTAGGCATGACAGTACACTTCTTGATGCAGGACACCAATGTGCTAAATATCGCAAGTCAATGCAAAATTTTGAGAAAATTGTCACTTTTTAAGCAGGTTAATTGGTACATTTTCGAATGGTAGAATAGAGAGGGAGACCAATTAGTCAGATGTCACAAGGTGATGTAGAATTTTATGCCTTTTTTAAGACAGAATGTTTTTTTTGTGACTTTTATGTGTAAAGCAAAATATGTTGTACTTTACACCAAAAATTTAACAAGACCCCTTTGTTACATTTTTTGGAATAGTTGTAAGTAATGATAAGTCATTAATTCCAATAAAATGTTGCAAATTTCACAAAACGTTTAGTGCATACGCAATCCAATGACTATAGTTAGTAGGTTTGTTCATATCCAGTAGTTATCTCTGATATTGGATCCATTCTGGGATCATAAAAATTGAAACAAAATGTTCCCGCACTGGACCCGTTCATTTGAATGGCAACAGAATATCAGAAAATGTCTTATGTTTGCTGCCTTCCAGGTGCTTTCCGTTTTTTTTTCATATGGATAAAAAATGTACAACTCTATTGTCTGCCTCCCCCCCCAAAATAAAATGGACAGATTTTTTGAAAATGTCAAGATCAATGGGAAATGGGTTATTATGGATGATTTCAATTTTGCTTCCATTTTTACTTCATTTGTAATGGATTCAGGGTTATTTTAAATACTGAATCCGTTACCTACGAGTGACAACTGGACGTGTGATCAGAGCCTTAGTTATTTAAATTAATCAAATATATAAACCTGAGTGTGTGTATGTGTTTGTGTACATGTGTATGTATGTTTGTATGTATGTGTGTATGTATGTATATCCGCTAAAGGAATCTGCACCGTCGCATGTACAATCACAAAATTTTGCATAGCCACCTCATATCATAATAATAATAATAATTTGACTCAGGGAACATCAGGGGAAAATTTAACCCCACACTTTACAGTTACTCTCCAAAAAACCTGCCTCCATTAAAGTCAATGGAGCTGGGAGCTACAGGTCATTAATAGGAGCTGTGATTGGTTGCTATAGGCAACAAAGGAACAAAGGATATTGTTAGTATAAGAAGCTTATGACAGACAGAGAGAGAGACAGACAGAGACACACAGAGAGACAGACAGACACAGACAAAGACAGACAGACAGGGACAGACAGACAGAGAAAGACAGAGACAGACAGGCAGATACAGACAGGCAGAGAAAGACAGACAGAGAAAGGCAGACAGAGAGACAGAGAGAGACCGACAGAGAGAGACACACAAACAGACAAAGACAGACAGGGACAGACAGAGAGACATACAGACAGAGGCAGACAGAGACAGCCAGAGAAAGAGACAGATAGTCAGACAGACAGACATAGACAGATACAAACAGACAGAGAGAGACAGACACAGACAGAGACATATAGAGAGACAGATACAGACAGAGAGACAGAGTCTGGCAGAGACAGATGTGGCACCCCGGCGGTTCCACATTCACATTTACATATAGCTTAGGAGCCTTCTCTCTGGGGAGCTGGACTAGGGTAGGCAGGGGTTTGGCCAAGATGAAGGTTGGGACTTCCCGGTCACTAGGACTATCACCTGGGTGGCGGGTTCTACTTGGGGTAAAAGTAGGAGCAACTTCACACAATCTTCAGTCAGTCTACCCATGACTTCAGTTCTGGTGACAAGACACCACCATCACCTTCTTCCTTTTTTTTCTTTCACGGGGCTTGTGGCTTGGAGCGGTACGCTCAGCCCGGGTTCCTCACTACTGGAGGGGCAACTCTTAGAAAGGACATTTTCCAAACACAGGTGGCTTCTTCCAACTTATCCGAGGTCAACGGGGCCCATCACAGCGGGTGACCGGTACTACCCGGGCGCGCGGCATAAACTGTGTGTACAACAACCTGAAACCGCAGCACCTGACTCAGACTCTTATTACCGGCGCCCCGCGCCCCGACGCCAATGACCCCAGCCACCACCACTATAGCTCTCATCCTCCCCGGCGCCCGCTCCACTTGTGGGGAGCAGAAGCACCTCGGCTGGTACTACCATTAGCCCCGGAGGACAGCGACAGCAGCGGAGGCTAATTCCCTGGCCACATACCGCACGTGGTGTGACGACAACAACCTCCACCATCATCCTTATCCATCCATCCTCCCCCTTTTATTGTGGACACCTCGGGGCACGAAACCGGGCAGGTCACCGCGACAGCCCAGACCTCCACACCGGCCCGGTGACGAGTAACAGGTACCTGAATGGACCTGAACTCCCTGCCCCCCTGGGTTCCACACAGACAGAGACAGACAGAGAGGCAGACAGAGAAAGACAGACAGAGACAGACAGACAGACACAGACAGACAGACAAGGAGAGACAGACAGCGAGGAAGAGAGACACTTAGTTACTATTCAGGGCAACACCGGGTACTACAGCTAGTACTATAGAAAATTGGATATCTGTTACAGACACGTCATTGTGCAAAAGGCATAATGGATGATAATAACTTGGAAACAATCTAGATGATAATTATGTACAGAAAGCATAAAAATAATGTAAAAGTAAATAATCAAGTAAACTTTTGTTAATTCATCCTGTAATATATTTGGTATTGTTATATCCGTCAGTAACGACCTCTCCATTAAGTAAATGTCATCCAGAGTTACACTAGTTTGGTATAAGACGCCCTCGTTCCCAGACATTTCCACACATTGAGTATTATACAGATTATTCCTATCAATGGGGTTTGCTGTAAATGTTCTAAAGATGTTTTTGTTGCTTTATTTCTTGACATTTTACGTATCTCTATGTTTATGAAGAACACAAGGCGCGCGGTGCTTTACATCTTCCTGAGATCTGCTCTGTGTTCATAATAATTGAGGTATGGTTGGATCCTTTGTGCATCATTAAAGCAAAAAAGCAGATTTGCACGTACGGTCTCCGAGTGTTGAATGCTTTTATCTTAAACCACAAAGGATCATCCTCCAACAACAAGTGTGGACGCAGATGTCAGACAGACGCCATTAATTGTATATGTGCTGACATGACCCCCTGCACAAACATCCGAATTACGCAGTCAGCTGGTCACCACTTTGTTGTACCTTTGTCTTGTGGCAATTTTTCCATTAACCTGCAGCAAATTACCTACAATATGCGATGGTTATTAGAAGAGTTACTAAGGGCTTGTGCAGATGAGCGTATAAATCGGTTACATGTGCCGTCTGATTTTTGATCCATAGATACAAAAGAGCTTGGCACATCAAAATTGAATATAAGGACTTTATTGTACAGGCAATCCAAAAATTTTTAAAATGTAACGTTTCGACTCTTATATTGGGTCTTCATCAGATACCATAGATTCTTGTGTAGGGATATGCCTTTCAGATGGTGATACTGTCAAAATCACCGTGGATTTATAGAGCTATATCTATAAATCTCATGGTGATTATGACAGTATCACCATCTTAAAGGCATATCCCTACACAAGAATCTATGGTGTCTGATGAAGACCCAACATAGGGGTCGAAACATTACATTTTACATTTTTTTGGATTGCCTGTGTAGGAGGTGGATGAGCCACGTCAACTTCTACGTAAAAGTGGTATTGTATTATAAATGTATAACTGTAGACACAGAACACTTGAACCGCTCACCACAGTGGAAGTCAGCCTGATTAGTTCCTCCAGATAAGTATCCTCGGTCCCAGCACGGTTCACGGCAGCCAGCAGTATATAGACAAGAAGCAAGCAGGGGCATGATCCAGCTCAGACTCCAAGGATTTGAATAAAAGGCATTTCTTTATTTCAACTTTGTTAAAAAGAATATATACAAAAAGGTATAATAACACCAGCTGATAACACTGACAGATGGTAGATGATGAAAAAAACTACGCGTTTCGGCGGTACGCCTTCATCAGGTCATAAATGTATAAAAGAATGTGTTGTATATAGTGTAGGATGTAGTAGAGCTGATCATTGCGTGGCGTTCGGTGCCTAGTATTATGTTTTATAGTAAGGAAATGGATTTGAATATATGCATGTTTTGGAGTACTGTAAATACTATGTATTGGGTAATGTAGAATGCTGGCTCCTCGTGCTGTGTCAGGCTGGAGATGTAGTGTAGAGAGCCAGGAGGGTGGTAAATGATAATAAGTACTAATAGATAGGATGTTTTAGTGTAGTGTAACTAGGGACCAAGTGTGCAGGAGTGGGGTGTCAGTGGTAGGTAGTTAGTTTGTTAGATAGAGCAGGAACAGGGGTGAGCAGTGGAATGGTTATCAGTGAGACGAAGACCAGGAGGGAGGAGTGGGCAGAGTAGGATCAGAAAGACAGGACGTTTGTAGTCAGTGAAGTGGCAGGAGCTGAAGTGTACGGACAGGGCCCAGAGTTAGGGCCTGTCCAGGAATGGGGGAATGCTCCCGTGTGCCATGACCTCACCCTGCAGATGGGCTGTAGAGCATCTAGAGTATCCTAGGATCAGTGGGATGTCAGGGTATAGAGAAATCGCTGACGGGACCCTGAACTGATCAGGAGCTGCTAAGTTGTCCGGGAGGCCCGAGAGAGACATGGCAGCCTCAAGGAAAGGTTACGGGGGGAAGAAGCACAGATAGGGTCAGCTTCTGGAGGATAGTTCCCAGTGTCACCAAAATTTACCCCCCCGGGAGAACAGTAACAGCACGAGTGGCTCTGAGGGTCTGAAGTACGGAAGAAGTGTGATCTACAATAAAATGGTTCCTGTTTGTTTATAAGAGACTAGTGTATGTTTTGTGTTGCCCTCCCCGTCTATGATGTGAACCTGGCAAGTCAAGATGGAGCTAACACCGGGCATACTCAAAAATACCTCACGCCACCTCAAGACCTCAAGACCTCACCCTGCGAACAGGCTGTAGAGTATCCAGAGTGTCCTAGGATCAGTGGGACGTCGGGGTATAGAGAAACCGCTGACGGGACCCTGAACTTATCGGGAGCTGCTAAGTTGTCCGGAGGGGCCCAAGTGAAACAGAGCAGTGTTGAAGTGTGATCTACAATAAAATGGTTCCTGTTTGTTTCTAAGAGGCTAGTGTATGTTTTGTGTTGCCCTCCCCGTCTATGATGAGAAGTCGGCAAGTCAAGATGGAGCTAACGCCGGACGTAATCAAAAATACCTCACGCCACAACGGGAGCATCACACGAACATATACATTTAATAAAGCAAGGGTAAGCGCTGCTGGCCATCACCTGGCTCCCCTCTTCACCTGTACAATAAAGTCCTTATATTCAGTTTTGGTGTGCCAAGTTCTCTAGTATCTAATGAAGGGTGTAAACCCTCCTTGAGCACCCATATTTCCAAGCGTGCCATAAACCTTATTCCTGCACACTGATCCATGTTATTCCATACGCCTGTTCACATGAGCAATTTTTCCCTTGGTCCGACTGTTCATTAGAAGATAATCATGGCATGCACTATTTTCTTCTGAGTGTTGGATGAGACTTACCCATTCACGTCTTTGGGTATGTAAAAAAAAAATTCATCCCACGCAGAACATCTTTGTAGCATCCAAATTTTTATTGGTACTTTCCATTATTAAACCAGGAAACTGTATATTTAATGGTGTTCTTTGAATGCAGATTTATGAAAATGTATCACGGACAGACAACAAACGGATGGAAAATTGGACACATGGATGAAAATTAGATGAAAATCGTGTGTCATGGCCTGATGTGATCTCAGGGGATCTGGGATCAGAAGGCCACAGAGTACTGAGGATCGCAGATTCTTTTTAGTGCGCACTCGTCATTTACCCTGAGTCCGAGCTTATTTAATTCCATCCGGTGCTGAAGGGGTTAAGGTTCCTTTCTATCCTGCAGTGATATAACAGGTAGTTGTAACCTTAGCTACAACCACTCCCTTCTGCTATAAATATCCACTCCTCACTCCTTCCTATGCTGGCTATAGCTCATACTATACAGTCCACATTGAAGGAGCCTGTCTCTGGAAGAGCTTAGTTGTTTGTTTCTGTTGCAGCTGAGAAGTTCCTGCTGGAGAAGCTGTGGAGTGCTATTTGTTGTGTCTTTTCCCTCCTGTTCGTCATGTTGTCTTATTGCAGTGGAGAGACTAGTGTCTCTCTGCCCTTCACACTAGTAAGGGTGAGTTCAGGACCAGCGAGGGCCTAGACACGTGACGGTGCACAGGGGGAAGCACCCATCTACGGACGTTAGGAAGTGCAGGGATTAGCCTAATGTGAGTATTCCCCTCTAGCGCCAGTGCCTTATGTTGTATTGCTACCCTGGTTCTCCTCTGTGCTGCACCGCTCGCAGGGAGTCATCTCGCACCCGGCGTGACACCTGCAGTCACATTGTGACAGTTTTCTACATGCAACTCAGACAATTTTTCATACACTCATTTGTTCCTAGTCCTATACTAATATATTTTATATGTCCACATGTAGCAGGATATCAGTACTGCATATCATCACAGACATGGAGGTCTTTTGTTCCAGCAGATGATGCTTGGGCTATAGTGCCTAAAGTCATTTTTTTTTTTATTCTTTTTTACTAATAATTACAAATAATCATATTACCATAGCATCAGGCTGGGTAGATTACAAATGTCACTTTAAGGGGTGATCCACTCTGCTCCTCCAGCCTTGCAGCTCTTGGGCTTGTAGCAGTTTTCTGTTTCCTTTGCCGCAGTATCTCTGTGCCATCTGTGCTGTGCTGTAGAGAAAATGATGAAAAAAAGCACAAGACTTTGCTACAAATCTCTAAACAATAAGTAAAAGCCTCTCTTTGGTATGTGATAGGCTAATGCTCTGTGCAATGTTATTTTGGGAACCCTTAGGTTGTGCCTCTCATGGGTATGATACTTTGACTCTTGCCACCTACCTAAACAGCAAAGGTCCTAAATGGAAGATCTTGTCCAGCAGAATATTGCCCCCTGCCACACTGTAATACCCGATCGTTTTAAAGGGAATCTGTCAGCAGGTTTTTGTTATTTAATTTGAGAGCAGCATAAGGTAGGGGCAAAGACCCTGATTCCAGTGATGTGTCACTTACTCGGTTTCTTACTGTCATTTTAATTTAATCTCTGTTTTCTCTGCTGCAGAAGTAACAGTGCTCAGAATGCTGAGCCCTGTGTAACCCTGTCCACACCACTGATTGGTAGACAAAGAGCTGCTAATTAGTGGTGGGGATGTGATTGGTCCAGGAGGCATGAGACACATAGTCCTGAAGTGATAATCATGTTGCTAAAACATTGGGTTTACTCACATAGCAACAAATTTATTAGTAAGTGACAGAACGCTGGAATGTGGGTCTCTGATTCCAGCGATGTGTCACTTACTAGGCTGCTTGTGGAGTTTTGATAAAATCCCTGTTTTCTCTGCTGTAGATATAGCAGTGAACAAAATACTGATCTGTGTATAACCCCACCCACGCTACTGATTGGCAATTTCCTGTGTACATTCTCAGCAAGCAGCCAATCAGTGGTGGGGGCGTGGTTACACATATTAGGTAGACTGACTGGCAAAATAAAGATAGTCCTGTAGTGATAATCTCCTGCTGATAAAACACTGATTGTATTGAAACTACAGCAAGGAGTTCAGTACATAAAACCTCTGAATTAAAGGTCTCTGTGGCTCTCAGATTACATAGTAAAAACCTGCTGACAGATTCCCCTGAAGGAACAAGACAAAGAGATTGAGATGATTATCTGCCCTAAAAAATTCCCTAAATCTCAATCCAATTTTGTATTTATGGGATGCGCTGGAAAAACAAGTGCAATCTATGGAGGAGCCACCTCGTAACTTTAAGAACTTAAAGGATCTGTTGATAACGACTTGGTGCAACATAGGACACCTTTGGAGGTCTTGTATGTTTCAACTGATCGGAGCCGTTTTAATGGCACAACCTTCACAATATTATGCCTCATAATAAGCATATAGTGTTGTCTGGTCCAATCCAATACAGTCGATAGTCACTGCAAAGCCCTGCTGACAAAATAAGATGACAAATCACATGCACCAAGAATCAGATAAATACATTACCGGCCTACGTTATGACCATCAAGATCAGATGCATTAATTGTCTTAATATGTATCGAAAGACAATATTTACAAATAGCAGTATTCATCTTTTTCATGTTTATTTGTCGTCAGGGTGAAACAAAGTAGATTTATTAATACTACTACAAAGACTAACCAAGAATCAGCCTGGGGTCTATGTCAGTATTTCTACATCCGTTTTCATATATGGCCACTGAAATTTTGCAAATGATTTTGTGCCAAGTTACATGGGCAGTGTGGGTAAGGAGCTATTTTAAGTCAAGCTACAAATTCCCAAAATGATTGAGGTCTGGATTCCGACTTGGTCACTCCAAGTCGTTAACATTGTAGTTTGTAGATTTTTTTTTTCTTGTGTAGTTCTGGCTTTATTCTTGTTTTTCTAGTAGTTGTAGCAAACAAATCTTAGCGTACAACAGTATTCTTTTACCTGACTTTTCATGACCTCCAAAGCAGTGGTGTAACTAGAGTTGGATGGGCCCCGGTGCAAAGTTCAGACCTGGCCCCCCCCCTCCACATAGACCGGTGTCGGCAGCGGCAGTGGGTCATATAGCGGCCGCGTGGTCTGTGACAGATCAGCACAGCTCCTCTCTCACTGACAGGAGCTGGCTGATGAACTGCCGGGCGGCCGCCGGGCCCCTAACCTCCCGGGCCCAGTCGCAATGGCGACCGCTGCGACCGCTATAGTTACGCCTCTACTCCCAAGGCAGTGCTCCACAGAAGATTCCACCATGCAAGATGCTGCCTCTACCATGCTGGACTTTAGGATTATATTTTTTAGGTAGTGTATGGCTAATGGTTTATCTTGATGGCCAATTTTAAAACTTGTTGTTTTTTTTTTAATTTTGTGTTTGAGTTTCACAGGTAGTCTCAACTATCATTTGTTAAGTGGTTCCCACACATCGCCTTTTTTCTATGGCACATGTACAGTTGAAACCAGGAGCTTCCATCCACTCTCTAGAAAGACACATCTGCAGGTTTTTCTCACCATCTGACATGAAATCAGAATAAACCTTTCCCATTTTCGGTCAATTAGGAACCAAAATTATTTATATTTGCCAAATGCCAGAATAATGAGAGAGAAAGAGAATGTTTTAAGGCATTTTTATTACTTTCTGCAAAGCCAAAAGTTTACATACACTAAAGGCTACTTTACACACTGCGATATCGGTCCCGATATCGCTAGTGTGGGTAGCCGCCCCCATCTGTTGCGCGACACGGGCAAATCGCTGCCCGTGCCGCACAACATCGCCCAGACCGGTCACACATACATACCTGTCCAGCGACGTCGCTGTGACGGGCGAACCGCCTCCTTTCTAAGGGGGCGGTCCGTGCGGCGTCACAGCGACGTCACTGAACCGCCACCCAATAGCAGCGGAGGGGCGGAGCTGAGCGGGACGTAACATCCCGCTCACCTCCTTCCTTCCTCATAGCGGCCGGGAGGCAGGTAAGGGGAGCTTCCTCGTTCCTGCGGCGTCACACGCAGCGATGTGTGCTGCCGCAGGAACGAGGAACAACCTCATTACTGCTGCAGTAACGAGATTTGAGAATGGACCCCCGTGTCGCCGATTAGCGATTTTGCACGTTTTTGCAACGATGCAAAATCGCTTATCGGTGTTACACGCAACGGCATCGCTAATGCGGCCAGATGTGCGTCACGAATTCCGTGACCCCAACGAGTTCGCATTAGCGATGTCGCAGCGTGTAAAGCCCGCTTAAGAGTACTATGCCTTTAAACAATATGGGACAGTCCATATGATGATGTCATGTCTTTGGAAGCTTCTGATAGATTTATTGGCAACATCTGAGTTAATTAAAGACACACCTGTGGATGTATTTTAATGCACACCTGTCATGCTCCGTCCTGTGCCGTCCCCAACCATGGACCCCGCTGGCCATGGGGACCGGGGGCTTCTCCGCAGTGTAACCAGGGCTGGAACAACTTCTGACCGTTCTGTACTTACCATTTCCAGCAAGCTGACACAGCCCACGCGCACGCTCTGCTTTCCTGTATCCACAGTGGCACATGCGGAGCAGCCACTTCCACTTTCTTCACGTTTTCCGGGTCTTCGCACGTTGTGCTGTGCCACTGTTGGGGTACACTAACCTGAGACTTTGCTCTTTTCTTGTGACGCGGTGAGTCATAACCAGTGTCTGGGAGATCATACATTTAGGTCCCCTGGGGTTGGGCTAGACAGCCCCTGTATTGGGGTTTGCTCTCGGTTGCTCCTCCTGGGGAGTCTGGTGCTTGGTCCAGTGGAGCCTCTATTGGTCACCTTCGCACTCCTTTCCTATTTAAGGATTGTCAATAAACCCAGTCTATTGCTCACCATCTATGCTCTCCCGTGTCCTGCTTGTGGTCAGCTACCGGCCTAGTGGGTTCACACATCCACGCTCGCCATGCTCCGGTGAGCGTTATGACACCTGAAACACATGGCTTCTTTGTGTAGCATCATGAGAAAGTCAAAAGAAATTAGCCAAGATCTCAGGAAGAGAATTGTGGACTTACAGAAACCTGGTTCATCTTTGATTGCAATTTCCAGATACCTGAAGGTACCTCGTTCATCTCTACAAACAATTAGACGGGTTCTGTGTACCAGAGATGAATGTGCTTTGGTCAGACATGTGCATATCAACCCAAGAACAAAAGCAAAAGACCTTGTGAAGATTCTGCCGGAAGCTGGTAAACTTGTGTCATTATCCCCAGTGAAACGACTAGCATTATGGGAAAGTAAAAAAAAAAAATCAGCCAACATCTCAGAAAGAGAATTGTGGACTTGCACAAGTTTAGTTCATCCCTGGGTGCAACTTCCAGATACCTGAAGGTGCCTTGTTCATCTGGACAAACAATTATACGCAAGTACAAACAAGATGGGAATGTCCAGCCATTGTACCGCTTAAGGCCCCCTTCACACGTCCGTGAAAATCACGCACGTGTTTCATGGACGTGTCAAAGGTGCATTTTCCCCTCCGTGTGCCGTGTTTATGGCACTACGTGTGTTCTCCGTGTGTTATCCGTGATAACACACGGAGAACCGGTAATTTGCATACTCACGTGGTCCTTCCTGCTGTCCGTGGTGCTGATCTTCGGCTCCTGGCCTGCCGTCTCCCGCTGCTGCCGGCCGCAGTGAAGTGAATATTAAATGAGTATGATGAGTGGCGGTCGGCAACAAGTAGCAGCAGCGGCAGAGACTGCAGGGCTGGAGAAGGTGAGTAATGATTTTTTTTTTCTCTGACACGTGTGTTTCTCTGGCGTGTGTCACACGGGACCGCATCCACACTACATCCGTGTGGTACGGGTGCGGGCCATGTGACACTCGTGCTGCCGGAGAAAAACGGACATGCATCCATGTGGAGCACACGGGCTCACGTCTGCTCCATACGGAGTCACGGGTCAATGGCTGCACACGTGCGTGCACATAAACCCATTGATTTTAATGGGTTTACGTGTGCCCGTGTCTCCGGTACATGCGGGCACGTACCTAGTACGTACCGGAGACACGTGCGTGTGAAGGGGGCCTAAGAAAGAGACGGGTTCTGTGTACCAGAGATGAACGGACTTTGGAAAGGTTTGTTCTGATTTCATGTCAGATAGTGAGAAAAACATGCAGATGTGTCTTTTTAGTGTATGTAAACTTCTGGTTTCAATATATAGTGTTACAACTGGAGGTCCTGGTGTCTGATTCCATATCATGACTTTTATTACATTTATATAACGTTGCTCTCCATCACCTCTCAGGATGCAGAGAGGGATAACCTAGGTATAGACTATTGTCTATGATAACCCCAAGCCTGCGTCTATGTTAAAAGAAATGTAGGTAAACTCAATCCCCCCTCCCAAGCTGCATATATTGGCATTTAGTCCTTTGATATGTAAATCAATCACCTTTATATTTTCTATAAGTTTCTGCATATAAGTTTTTTGAGTAATTAGCTTTTTATTGCATATGCAAATTAGACCTTAAGTGCTCTGGGCGTGACTGAGCAGCAGCTGCTGCCTCTGGTGGTTGTTTCCCTGCACTGCAACAGCCTATTTAGCTTGATTGATAGTTTACTGCTGGAGTTTAACATCAGGTGTCAGGCAAGGACAGTGAGCTGTCAATCAAGGTAAAGAGGCGGAGGCTCAGGAAGTGCTCTGTCACACCCAGAGCATTTGCATATGTAATAAAATGTTAATTTTTCATGAATGCATCAACACTTAGTAAGTATAAAGGTTTTGTGGCACCCCTGAGGCTTTGGTTGCCACAGGGTATGGCACCTCCATTAGGGTGGGGTATCTATCTCAGGTAAGGAGGGGCTTAATCACCAGTGTTCCACATTCACACACTACATACAGCTTAGGAGCCTTCACATAGGGTGGGTTGGCTCAGGGTAGGCAGGGGGTGGCCCTAATGGTCATGGGACTCCCCGGTCACTGAAGCCAGCCACTTGGGGGGCAGATTCCACTTGGGGTAGAAATAGGCGCAACACACACACATCGAGAGCAGACCCATCAGGACCATAGTTCTGGCAAGACATCTCTAGAAAAACCTGGACTTTACTGGGCCCAGGGGCTTGGGGCTGGAGCTCAGACAGGGTACCTAACTGCGGAGGTGGACACCCTAAAAATAAGACTCTCACTCCTTCTCTCTCAAAACACCAGTGGTGATCCCTTACCGGACCTGGGATTGATTGGAGCACATCACGGCAGTGACCAATGTGACCAGGCTGGAAGCTTAAGTTGTGAGTAAACTACACCCTGAACCCGCACAGAGACTGTGTTGGCTCGTCCTTACTGGCGCCGGTGCCCAGTGCTTAGGCGCCAACGACCATTGCACCACTTACAACCCTCATCATCCACCCGGGACCCGCTCCGCCTATGGGGAGAGACACCATCATAGCTGCCCCAGTAAGGAACCCGGCAGCGGCGGCTATTCCCTGGCCGCACACCGCAGATGGCGTCACGACAAACGTTTCCCAATACCTTACTTCCACCACCATTTACTGTACGCCTCGGGGCAATGAAACCGGGCAAGGCCACCCCGTGACAACGCCTGACCTGACCCGAAAGGGCCCGGCGACGAGTAGGTTAACCGCCTGCCTCATGGGGAGCTACAGTTTCACATTTCAAAGATGACATGCATGCCCATATACGCAGATCAGGGAGGGGGGGGGGGTTGATCTTACAAACAGATTTCTTTTAAGAATATCTTCGCCTTCACCTAACTTCAGAGCTGTTCTTATCATAAGGCAGGTTCACTACGTAGATCAAGGTGCCCGGTGTCAGCGGTTTAAGCCTGAGCCTGCATATGATTTCTATCTTCTCGAGTCCAGCACGACATGTGGATCAGAGCTCATAGAAATATGTGCAGGTGACTGGTGCATGAATCACAATGGGCTTCCTCCAGCCTTCAATAGAAGGGACGTGTGATGACTGGCTGTGGCTTTTATGTGTGCACATAGCACGGTTGTTGGCAAATTTCTGGATGTTTTTCCTGTTACTGTACAAATTGCATTCCCCGTAGTCACAGCTTTATAATGGTTCTACTCTTGGAATTTTACCACCTTTATATTTATAGGTTCATATAATTTATTTTTGCGTTTTTTTCTTTTGATTAAAAGGTTTGTCCAGATATAAGACTATTTTTTATTTCACCAAAGCATCAAAAATGACAAATAAGTTAACTGTCAAATTCAAATGTTCTATCATTTTGTGTTTAAAGTTCTTTTGTAGAACTGTGTGTCTCCATGGTAACAGACTACAAACAAACCCTGTGTAGTCTGGTTCTACATTTTGTTCCCAAATTCTTGCTTTCATAGTAAATTCATTACTTTAACAAGAGGTACACTACTGATTACATCAAGTACTGTCTCAGTACAGGGTCAGACTCCACCATGTTTGTTTATTGCCTCTTACGTTAGGGCTAGAAACAAAAAGCTCTGTAAGCGGATTTTCAAAATTAATTTTTATTGGGAGGGAGGGGGAGGTGATTAAAAAGTTCAATTATGAAAGTGAACACACAGTTCTGTTCTGTGAATTTCAGATTATTGTTTGTAAAACATTGTTGACCAAATTGAACACCAACATAAAGTACAATGCACCACAAAAAAAATAGTTAAGAATTATTTGAATAAGTAAAAACCTATAAAAGTTATTATCACATAAAGTGACACACTTGAAAATTGGGGTTGCATCCTTAAAGGGGTATTCTCATCTCGAAGATCCTATCCCAATATATAGTAGGTGAAATAATAATAATAAAGCAAATACCTCCAATTAGAAATGTTGTATAATGCTCCTGATATAGCCATGTCTCTTACCTCATGTATAGGGCATTGCAGGAGCTTAGGTATCTATGGCATAATATTAGCAAATACCTCCCATTATAAATGTAGTATACTTCTTCTAATTCACTATGTTGCTGGACCTTAAGTATCCATGATTATGACCACTAACTAAATGTGACTATATGCATGGTTGTAACCATGGATACTTAAGGTCCTGCAATGCCCTGAACATGAGGTAAGAGACATGGCTACATCAGCAGAACTATACTACATTCCTAATTGGAGGTAATTGTTAATTTTATTATTATTACACATACTACAAAGTGGGATAGGATCTTCTTCAGCAGGCCTTCATGGTAAAATAGCTGCTAGGAAACCACTGCTAAGGACAGGCAACAAGCGGAAGAGACTTGTTTCGGCTAAAGAACACAAGGAATGGACATTAGACCAGTGGAAATCTGTGCTTTGGTCTGATGAGTGCAAATTTGAAATCTTTTGATCCAACCACCGTGTCTTTGTAGAAAAGGTGAACGGATGGACTCTACATGCCTGGTTCCCACCGTGAAGCATGGAGGAGGAGGTGTGATAGTGTGGGGGTGCTTTGCTGGTGACACTGTTGGGGATTTATTCAAAATTGAAGGCATACAGAACCAGCATGGCTACCACAGCATCTTGCAGCGGCGTGCTATTCCATCCGGTTTGCGTTTAGTTGGACCATCATTTATTTTTCAACAGGACAATGACCCCAAACACACCTCCAGGCTGTGTAAGGGCTATTTGACTAAGAAGGAGAGTGATGGGGTGCTACGCCAGATGACCTGGCCTCCACAGTCACCAGACCTGAACCCAATCGAGATGGTTTGGGGTGAGCTGGACCGCTGAGTGAAGGCAATAGGGCCAACAAGTGCTAAGCATCTCTGGGAACTCCTTCAAAACTGCTGGAAAACCATTTCCGGTGACTACCTCTTGAAGCTCATCAAGAGAATGCCAAGAGTGTGCAAAGCAGTAATGAAAACAAAAGGTGGCTACTTTGAAGAACCTAGAATATAAGACATATTTTCAGTTGTTTCACACTTTTTTAAGTATTTCATTGCACATGTGTTAATTCATAGTTTTGATGTCTTCAATGTGAATCTACAATTTTTAGAGTCATGAAAATAAAGAAAACTCTTTGAATGAGAAGGTGTGTCCAAACTTTTGGTCTGTACTGCATATATATATATATATCTATATATATAATTGCCTTATTCTGTCCGTCTGTCTGTCTGTCTGTCTTGCTCCAAAATTCTGTCCTTACCGCGACAAGCGTCTCATTGGCCGCTCGCCTCGCTTCGGCTCCGCCCCCCGCACGGATTGGCCTCTCGCCCCGGCCCCCTGCACGCATTGGCAACTCGGCCATGCCCCGCCCCCCTCATACATTGCACGCTCGCTCTGGCCCCGCCCCCTGCACGCATTCTCCGAACCGACACGGAGCCATGACTCCCAGGTGAGTGCTGTACCCCCGGGAGCCCACATCAGCATACGCCGCCAACCCAGCCGACACATACCCTCGCATTGCTGGGGTTGCCGGCGTATGCTGGTGTGGGCTCCCGTGCGAGCGGGGGGCGGGCTCCGCTGGTAACCATGTTACACATCGAGTAATATTGTGTAGCATGGTTACCAGCGTACACCCCGGCTCCCAGGTGAGCGCATCAAGGTCCTGCAGTGGCGGAACACACACACACGCACACACATAAGAACAGACACACACACACACATCAGATCACACTCACTCTCACACACACCTCACACACACATCAGATCGCATCCACACACTCACAACATCCAGTGATATTGCTTATTTCTCGGCGGCGATACTGTGCGTGCAGTGACCTTCCAGGACCTGCTGGAGGATCACATGGCCGGAAGCATGTGGTATCTCCGGATGTTGTGAGTGTGAGCGCGTATGTGCAATATCGTCAGTGTGTGTGTGCGTGTATGCGATCGGGTGTGTGCGTGTATGCGATCGGGTGTGTGCGTGTATGCGATCGGGTGTGTGCGTGTTTGCGATCGGACGTGTGCGTGTATGCGATCGGGTGTGTGCGTGTATGCGATCGGGTGTGTGCGTGGATGCGATCGGGTTTGTGCGTGTATGCGATCGGGTGTGTGCGTGTATGCGATCGGGTGTGTGCGTGTATGCGATCGGGTGTGTGCGTGTCGGCAGAAGGCAGAGGAGCACTGCGTGCAGCACAGCTGCTGGGACCGCACACCGGAGGGCACAGGCAGAAGTGGGGTGTGAGTGTATGCGATCAGATGTGTGCGTGTATACTGTCTGATGTGTGACTGTGGAGCACGATGGGGGGTGCACAGCATGGGGGATGGAGCACAATGGGGAGTGCGCAGCATGGGCGATGGAGCACGATGGGGAGTGCGCAGCATGGAGGATGGAGCACGATGGGGGTGCACAGTATGGGGGATGGAGCACGATGGGGAGTGCGCAGCATGGGGGATGGAGCACGATGGGGAGTGAGCAGCATGGGGGATGGAGCACGTTTGGGAGTGCGCAGCATGGGGGATGGAGCATGATGGGGAGTGCGCAGCATGGGGGATGGAGCACATTTCGGAGTGCGCAGCATGGGGGATGGAGCACGATGGGGAATGCGCAGCATGGGGGATGGAGCACGATGGGGAGTGTGCAGCATGGGGATGGAGCACAATGGGGAGTGCGCAGCATGGGGGATGGAGCACGATGGGGGGTGCGCAGCATGGGGGATGGAGCACGATGGGGGGTGCGCAGCATGGGGGATGGAGCACGATGGGGGGTGCGCAGCATGGGGGATGGAGCACGATGGGGGGTGCGCAGCATGGGGGATGGAGCACTATGGGGGGTGCACACCTCCTCCCAAAACACACACACACACACCGCCACACACGCACTGCACAACACACCACACACACACTGGGAACCACAAACACCGCCCTACACAGACACCCACACACACAGACAACGCCGCACACACACAACACCCAACACACAAACACCGCGGCACACACAAATATACGCACATACCGCACAACACACACATTGCACAAATCATACCTCCCCCCAAAACACACACACACCCCCCACACCCACACAAACCGCGCAACACACACACAACGCTACAGACACACAGCGCTCCACAAACAACGCTACACACACAACGCAACACACAAACAACACCGCTCTCACCCCCCGCCACACCCAGACAACACCCAGAACATGTACAGCGCCCTACACAAACACTTGGTAACTACACACAACAACATCTGTATATATAACAAAAATCATACATTAACTACACAATACGTAAATTCTAGAATACCCAATGCGTAGAATCGGGCCACCTTCTAGTATATATATATATATATATATATATATATATATAGATGTTGTTGTGTGTAGTTACCAAGTGTTTGTGTAGGGCGCTGTACATGTTCTGGGTGTTGTCTGGGTGTGGCGGGGGGTGAGAGCGGTGTTGTTTGTGTGTTGCGTTGTGTGTGTTGCGTTGTTTGTGGAGCGCTGTGTGTCTGTAGCGTTGTGTGTGTGTGTTGCGCTGTTTGTGTGGGTGTGGGGTGTGTGTGTGTGTTTTGGGGGGAGGTATGTTTTGTGCAATGTGTGTGTTGTGCGGTATGTGCGTATATTTGTGTGTGCCGCGGTGTTTGTGTGTTGGGTGTTGTGTGTGTGCGGCACTGTCTGTGTGTGTGGGTGTCTGTGTAGGGCGGTGTTTGTGGTTCCCAGTGTGTGTGTGGTGTGTTGTGCAGTGCGTGTGTGGCGGTGTGTGTGTGTGTTTTGGGGGGAGGTGTGAACCCCCCATCGTGCTCCATCCCCCATGCTGCGCACCCCCCCCATCGTGCTCCATCCCCCATGCTGCGCACCCCCCATCGTGCTCCATCCCCCATGCTGCGCACCCCCCATTGTGCTCCATCCCCCATGCTGCGCACCGCCCATCGTGCTCCATCCCCCATGCTGCGCACTCCCCATTGTGCTCCATCCCCATGCTGCGCACTCCCCATCGTGCTCCATCCCCCATGCTGTGCATTCCCCATCGTGCTCCATCCCCCATGCTGCGCACTCCCCATTGTGCGCCATCCCCCATGCTGTGCACCCCCCATCGTGCTCCACAGTCACACATCAGACAGTATACACGCAGACATCTGATCGCATACACTCACACCCCACTTCTGCCTGTGCCCTCCGGTGTGCGGTCCCAGCAGCTGTGCTGCACGCAGTGCTCCTCTGCCTTCTGCCGACACGCACACACCCGATCGCATACACGCACACACCCGATCGCATACACGCACACACCCGATCGCATACACGCACACATCCGATCGCATACACGCACACACCCGATCGCATGCACGCACACACCTGATCGCATACACGCACACACCCGATCGCATACACGCACACACACACTGACGATATTGCACATACGTGCTCACACTCACAACATCCGGAGATACCACATGCTTCCGGCCATGTGATCCTCCGGCAGGTCCTGGAAGGTCACTGCACGCACAGTATCGCCGCCGAGAAGTAAGCAATATCACTGGATGTTGTGAGTGTGTGGATGCGATCTGATGTGTGTGTGAGAGTGAGTGTGATCTGATGTGTGTGTGTGTGTCTGTTCATATGTGTGTGCGTGTGTGTGTGTTCCGCCGCTGCAGGACCTTGATGCGCTCACCTGGGAGCCGGTGTACGCTGGTAACCATGCTACACAATATTACTCGATGTGTAACATGGTTACCAGCGGAGCCCGCCCCCCGCTCGCACGGGAGCCCACACCAGCGTACGCCGGCAACCCCAGCAATGCGAGGGTATGTGTCGGCTGGTTTGGCGGCGTACGCTGGTGTGGGCTCCCGGGGGTACAGCACTCACCTGGGAGTCGTGGCTCTGTGTCGATTCGGAGAATGCGTGCGGGGCCAGAGCGAGCGTGCAATCCGTGAGGGGGCGGGGCGTGGCCGAGTTGCCAATACGTGCAGGGGGCCGGGGCAAGAGGCCAATCCGTGGGGGGGCGGAGCCTGGGCGAGCGGCCAATCCGTGCGGGGGGCGGACCCGAAGCGAGGCGAGCGGCCAATGAGACGCTTGTCGCGGTAAGGACAGAATTTTGGAGCAAGACAGACAGACAGACAGACAGATAGACAGACAGACAGACGGACAGAATAAGGCAATTATATATATAGATATATATGTGCACACTACAGTTCAAAAGTTTGGGGTCACCCAGACAATTTTGTCTTTTCCATGAAAAATCACACTTTGTTATCAAATGAGTTGCATAATGAATAGAGAATATCGTCCAGACAGTGACGAGGTTAGAAATAATGATTTTTACTTGAAATAATAATTTTCTCTTCGCACTTTGCTTTCGGCACAGAATGCTCCTTTGCAGCAATTCCAGCTTTGCAGAGCTTTGGCATTGTAGCTGTTAATTTGCGGAGGTAATCTGGAGATATTTCGCCCCATGCTTCCCCCTCCCACAAGTTGGATTGGGTGATGGGCACTTTTTGCACCATACGGTCAAGCTGCTCCCACAACAGTTCTATAGGGTTGAGATCTGCTGACGCGGGGCTGGTCACTCCATTACAGATAGAATACCAGCTGCTGCTTCTTCCCTAAATAGTTCATGCATAATTTGGAGGTGACTTTGGGTCATTGTCCTGTTGTAGGATGAAATTGACTCCAATCAAGCGCTGTGCACAGGGTATGTCATGGCGTTGTAAAATGGAGTGATAGCCTTCCTTATTCAAAATTCCTTTTACCTTGTACAAATCTCCTACTTTACCAGCCTCAAAGCAACCCCAGACCATCACACTACTTCCACCATGCTTGACAGATGGCGTCAGGCAGTCTTCCAGCATCTTTTCAGTAGCTCTGCACTTCACAAATGTTCTTCTGTGTGATCCAAACACCTCAAACTACGATTCGTCTGTCCATAACACTTTTTTCCAATCTTCCTCTGACCAATGTCTGTGTTCTTTTGCCCATATTAATCTTTTCCTTTTATTAGCCAGTCTCAGATATGGCTTTTTCTTTGCCACTCTGCCCTGAAGGCCGGCATCCCGGATTCGCCTCTTCACTGTAGACGTTGACACTGGCGTTTTGAGGGTACTATTTAATGAAGCTGCCAGTTGAGGACAATGAGGCATCGATTTCTCACACTATGGACTCTAAGGCTACTTTCACACATCCGGATTTTTGCTCTGCGGCACAATACGGCGTTCTGCAGAAAAACCGCAACCGGCTTTTGTAACGCCGGTTGCGGTTTTTTTTGCATAGACTTACATTAGTGCCGTATTGTGCCGCAGGGGCTTGCGTTCGGTCCGGTTTTTGCCGCATGCGGCAGATTTAGCCGATGCCGCGGCCGGATCGAACGTTCCCTGCAACGTTTTTTGCTCCGGCAAAAAACACCGCATCGCGCCGCATCCGGCCGCTGCGGCGCATTTTTCAATGCATACCTATGGAGACCGGATGCGGCGCGATGCGGAAAAAACCGCATCCGCTCACCGCATGCGGTTTTTTCCACTGCGCATGCTCAGTAGCATGCCGCAACCGGAAAAAAACGGACGGGCCGCATGTAAAAACTTATGCAAAGGATGCGGTGGTTTCGCCGCATCCGTTGCATAGTTTTCACAGCCGGATTGAGCCGCAGTGCTCAAACCGGATGTGTGAAAGTAGCCTAATGTACTTGTCCTGTTGCTCAGTTGTGCAGCGCGGCCTCACACTTCTCTTTCTACTCTGGTTAGAGCCTGTTTGTGCTCTCCTCCGAAGGGAACAGTACACACCGTTATAGGATATCTTCAGTTTCTTGGCAATTTTTCGCATGGAATAGCCTTCATTTCTAAGAACAAGAATGGACTGTCGAGTTTCACATGAAAGTTCTCTTTTTCTGGTCATTTTGAGAGTTTAATGGAACCAACAAATGTAATGCTCCAGATTCTCAACTAGCTCAAAGGAAGGTCAGTTTTATAGCTTCTCTAATCAGCAAAACTGTTTTCAGCTGTTCTAACATACTTGCACAAGGGTTTTCAAGGTATTTCTAAACATCCATTAGCCTTTTAACACAAACACAATGTACCATTAGAACACTGGAGTGGTGGTTGTTGTAAATGGGCCTCTATACACCTATGTAGATATTGCATTAAAAACCAGACGTTTGCAGCTAGAATAGTCATTTACCACATTAACAATGTATAGAGGGGATTTCTGTCTAATTTAATTGTAGCTCCATTGAAAAAAAAAATGTGCTTTTATTTAAAAAATAAGGAAATATCTAAGTGACCCTAAACCTTTGAGCTATAGTATATATATATATATATATTTATATTAATCCTATAATTGGGAGTGTTTTGGAATAGTTGGAAATAACATGATGGGCATTCATCGCCTACTGTTTTATGTCACCTCTGCATATGGAACCAATAAATGTGTGCAGCTAATAACAAGCTCAGAGGCTTCTGGAGACTCTTCGAACTAAAACTACTTACAGTGCTGGCCAAAAGTATTGGCACCCCTGCAATTCTGTCAGATAATACTCAGTTTCTTCTTGAAAATGATTGCAATCACAAATTCTTTGCTATTATTATCTTCATTTATTTTACTTGCAATGAAAAAACACAAAAGAGAATGAAACAAAAATCAAATCATTGATCATTTCACACAAAACTCCAAAAATGGGCCAGACAAAAGTATTGGCACGCTGCGACATCGCAGGCCGATGCTGTGATGCCGAGCGCGATAGTCCCCGACCCCGTCGCAGCAGCGATATCCTTGTGATCGCTGCCGTAGTGAACATTATCGCTACGGCAGCTTCACATGGACTCACCTGCCCTGCGACCGTCGCTCTGGCCGGCGACCCGCCTCCTTGTTAAGGGGGCGGGTCGTGCGGCGTCACTGCGACGTCACACGGCAGGCGGCCAATAGGAGCGGAGGGGCGGAGATGAGCAGGATGTAAACATCCCGCCCACCTCCTTCCTTCCGCATATCCTACGGAAGCCGCAGTGACGCCGGTAGGAGATGTTCCTCGCTGCGACTTCACACACAGCGATGTGTGCTGCCGCAGGAGCGAGGAACAACATCAGACCGTCGCGTCAGCGTAATTATGGATTACGCCGACGCTGCACCAATGATACGATTACGACGCTTTTGCGCTCGTTAATCGTATCATCGATCCTTTACACACTACGATGTCGCATGCGATGCCGGAAGTACGTCATTTTCAATTTGACCCCACCGACATCACACCTGCGATGTCGTAGTGTGCAAAGCCCGCCTTAGCCTAATACTTGGTTGCCCAACCTTTAGCTAAAATAACTGCGAACAACCGCTTCCGGTAACCATCAATGAGTTTCTTACAATGCTCTGCAGGAATTTTAGACCATTCTTCTTTGGCAAACTGCTCCAGGTCCCTGAGATTTGAAGGGGGCCTTCTCCAAACTGCCATTTTGAGATCTCTCCACAGGTGTTCTATGGGATTCAGGTCTGGACTCATTGCTGGCCACTTTAGTAGTCTCCAGTGCTATCAAACCATTTTCTAGTGCTTTTAGAAGTGTGTTTGGGGTCATTGTCCTGCTGGAAGACCCATTACCTCTGAGGGAGACCCAGCTTTCTCACACTGGACCCTACATTATGCTGCAAAATTTGTTGGTAGACTTCAGACTTCATAATGCCATGCACACGGTCAAGCAGTCCAGTGCCAGAGGCAGCAAAGCAACCCCAAAACATCAGGGAACCTCTGCCATGTTTGACTGTAGGGACCGTGTTTTTTTCTTTAAATGCCTCTTTTTTTTTCCTGTAAACTCTATGTTGATGGCTTTTCCCAAAAAGCTCTACTTTTGTCTCATCTGACCAGAGAACATTCTTCCAAAACGTTTTAGGCTTTCTCAGGTAAGTTTTGGCAAACTCCAGCCTGGCTTTTTTATGTCTCGGGGGTAAGAAGTGGGGTCTTCCTGGGTATCCTACCATACAGTCCCTTTTCATTCAGACGCCGACGGATAGTACGGGTTGACACTGTTGTACCCTCGGACTGCAGGGCAGCTTGAACTTGTTTGCATGTAAAGGGGGATTTACACGCTACGACATCGCTAATGCGAACTCGTTGGGGTCACGGAATTGGTGACGCACATCCAGCCGCATTTCCGATGCCGTTGCGTGTGACACCTATGAGCGATTTTGCATCGTTGCAAAAACGTGCAAAATCGCTCATCGGTGACATGGGGGTCCATTCTCAAAAATCGTTACTGCAGCAGTAACGAAGTTGTTCCTCGTTCCTGCGGCAGCACACATCGCTCCGTGTGACACCGCAGGAATGAGGAACCTCTCCTTACCTGCCTCCCGGCCGCTATGCGGAAGGAAGGAGGTGGGCGGGATGTTCGTCCCGCTCTTCTCCGCCCCTCCGCTTCTATTGGGCGGCGGTTCAGTGACGCAGCTGTGACGTCGCTGTGACGCTGAACGAACCGCCCCCCTTAGAAAGGAGGCGGTTCGTCGGTCACAGCGACGTCGCCGGGCAGGTAAGTATGTGTGACATGTCTGGGCGATGTTGTGCGGCATGGGCAGCGATTTGCCCGTGTCACACAACAGATGGGGGCGGGTACCCACGCTAGCGATATCGGTACCAATATCGCAGCGTGTAAAGTAGCCTTTAGTCGAGGTTCTTTATCCACCATCTACACAATCTTGCGTTGAAATCTCTCGTCAATTTTTATTTTCCTTCCACATCTAGGGAGGTTAGCCACAGTGCCATGGGCTTTACACTTCTTGATGACACTGCGCACCGTAGACACAGGAACTTTCAGGTCTTTGGAGTTGGACTTGTAGCCTTGAGATTGCTCATGCTTCCTCACAATTTGGAGTCTCAAGTCCTCAGACAGTTCTTTGGTCTTCTTTCTTTTCTCCATGCTCAATGTGGTACACACAAGGACACAGGACAGAGGTTGGGTCAACTTTAATCCATGTCAACTGGCTGCAAGTGTGATTTCGTTATTGCCAACACCTGTTAGGTGCCACAGGTAAGTTACAGGTGCTGTAAATTACACAAATTAGAGAAGCATCACAGGATTTTTCAAACAGGTGCCAATACTTTTGTCCACCCCCTTTTTTATGTTTGGTGTGGAATTATATCCAATTTGGTTTTATGACAATTTTTATTTTTTTTCATTGAAGACAAATTAAATGAAGATAATAATACCAAAGAATTTGTGATTGCAATCATTTTCAAGAATAAACGGAGTATTATCTGACAGAATTGCAGGGGTGCCAATACTTTTGGCCAGCACTGTATATCTTTGGACTTTCTCTCAATATTACTATTGAAGAACACAATATCTAAGTGGAACAGCTGATAACAAGAAACAGCAGATTAAGCAGGTCCATACATGCCTGTTTATTGTAATAGGGTGAAAGAAAACACTACCAGACACCTCCAGAAGCTGCTTATCTCCTGGGCAGCAAAGGATCGGACATGTTTAAATTTAGGTAGGGGACTGTCAACCAATTCAGTGGGACAGTGAACAAAAATATAAACACAACACTTTTGTTTTTGCTCCCATTTCTCATGAACTGAACTCTAAGATCTAAGACTTTTTCTATCAAATATTGTTCACAAATGTGTCTAAGTCTATGTTAGTGATCACTTCTTTGCCGAGATCCATCCACCTCACAGGTGTGACATATCAATAAGCTGAATAGACAGCATGATTATTGCACAGGTGTGCCTTAGGCTGACCATCTTGATTAATGCACAGGTGCGCCATAGGCTGGCCAGCATGATTATTGCACAGGTGCGCCATAGGCTGGCCACAATAAAAGGCCACTCTAAAATGTGCAGTTTTATCACACAGCACCAGGCCACAGATGTCGCAGGTTTTGAGGGAGCGTGTAATTCTCATGCTGACTGCAGGAATGTCCACCAGACCTGTTGCTTGTTAATTGAAGGTTCCATTTTCTGCCATAAGACGCCTCCAAAGGCATTTCAGAGAATTTGGCAGAAGATCCAACCGGCCTCACAACTGCAGACCGCACCGCACCGCACCGGCCCAGGATCTCCACATCCAGCATCTTCACGTCCACGGTTGTCTGAGACCAGCCACCCGGACAACGGCTGCAACAATCGGGGCAAAACCAAAGAATTTCTGCACAAACTGTCAGAAACCATCTTGTGGAAGCTCATCTGCTGCTCGTCATCCTCATCGGGGGTCTCCACCTGACTGCAGTTCGCTGTCGTAACCGATTTTAGTGGGTAAATGCTCACATTCTATGGCGTCTGGCACGTTGGAGAGGTGTTCTCTTCATGGATGAATCCCAGTTTTCACTGCACAAGGCAGATGGCAGACTGGCAAATGGTGGTCTTACCATATATTGATCGATTTTCTGATCCCCCAGACCCTGTAAAACTGCACATTTTAGAGTGGCCTTTTATTGTGGCCAGCTTAAGGCGCACTTGTGCAATAACCATACTGTCTAATCAGCATCTTAATATGTCACACCTGTGAGCTGGATAGATCTTGGCAGAGGATAAGCGCTCACTAATAGATTTAGACAAATTTGTGAACAATATTGTAGAGAAAATTGACTTTTGAGATCTTTGAGTTCAGCTCATGAAAATGGGAGTGTTGCGCTTATATTTTTATTCAATATATATCTAAGGCCCCTTTCACATTGCGTTCTTCCTCACCCCATTCAGTGGTCTCGTCGGGGCTTACATCCCCAGTAAAACAAGTTTCGGATGTATGCGCCGATGGGGCCACTGATTATAATAGTGCAGACGGAGTCACCATGTGCTCTGTCATGCACCATTTTTGGCGTATACGCCTACTGGAGGCAGACACACAGGCACAGTCTACTACAAACAAAATTTGACCGGTGCAAAAGTATGGGCACCTCAACATAAAAGTGACATTAATATTTTGTAGATCCTCCTTTTGCAAAAATCACAGCCTCTAGTCGCTTCCTGTAGCTTTTAATGAGTTCCTGGATCCTGGATGAAGGTATATTTGACCATTCCTGTTTACAAAACAATTCCAGTTCAGGTAAGTTTGATGGTCGCCGAGCATGGACAGCACGCTTCAAATCATCCCACAGATGTTCAATGATATTCAGGTCTGGGGACTGGGATGGCCATTCCAGAACATTGTAATTGTTCCTCTGCATGAATGCCTGAGTAGATTTGGAGCAGTGTTTTGGATCATTGTCTTGCTGAAATATCCATCCCCTGCGTAACTTCAACTTCGTCACTGATTCTTGCACATTATAGTCAAGAATCTGCTGATACTGAGTTGAATCCATGCGACCCTCAACTTTAACAAGATTCCCGATGCCGGCATTGGCCACACAGCCCCAAAGCATGATGGAACCTCCACCAAATTTTTACTGTGGGTAGCAAGTGCTTTTCTTGGAATGCCGTGTTTTTTTGCCTCCATGCATAACGTCTTTTTGTATGACCAAACAACTCAATATTTGTTTCATCAGTCCACAGGATCTTCTTCCAAAATGTAACTGGCTTGTCCGGACAGGGAGCTTCACTCTGGCCACCACAAGATCCTAGAGCACAGTGGTACTGTGACGCCCTGGACAAGCCAGGGGTCACAGGTAATTGCACCACCACACCTTACACCCTGGATAGGAACATCTAAGCTAGACCCAAAAATCCTTGTTGCCTTCCTCCAGGGGCTGATTTTCACACCAGGGGGTGGGCCAGGCAGTTTGTCCCGCCCACCGAGGAGTTCACAGTCCTGGAGGCGGGAAAAGTGAGCAGATTAGTTTTGGACGTGAGAGTGTGAGGAGTAAAGTGGTAGTAGAGCAATTATCTGACAGCGTCCGGGTGTGTGTGACTCGCCCACCCCAGGGCTATGGGACACCCGGTGCCGGGCCGGACTAGTCCGGTGGTAGTCAGTGGTGGCTGGGCCCGGCTCCGTGGCCCTGGTGGGTGTCAGTAGACTATGTGGCTTGCTGAATAAAGGTTGTGTTCGTGACGCCACCTGTGGTATGCGGCTATTAAGCCGCCGCTGCTATGTGAGGCCTCCGGGATGATGTTATGGCAGCAATGGTGGTACTGCTCCCCACAGGTGGAGCAATGCCCGGGGCACAGTTGGTGCTTGTTAATGTCTATGCAGCTGAAATAACAGAGACCACTTCAAGGGTGCAGTTCAAGTTCTTTACTCACACTTCTTGTCACAGCGCTGTAGGGACCCTTGGACTGCTGAGACCACTGTCAGGGACCTCCGCCGTTTCTGGGTGATTCTGAGAGTGAAAGCCGGTACCCTTCTCTTAGTGTCTCTTTCTTCTGCTGTCTTCCTTAGCCTTGCCTTTGATAGGATAAACCTGGCTTGGCCTCCACTACAGCCTCCAGGCTGGGGGGTCACCTGTCGGCTGATTACCCCTTTTCTGGAAGTTCTGCTATGGGTTCTGGCACTGGGAGTCTACAACGTTCCCTGGGCCTCGGTTTTTACTGTTTGGAGATGATCTTTGCACTCCTCCAGTCTCTAGGGACCGTCCCCTGTCGCAGCTTGATCCCTCCACCGATGTTCTTGTGGAACAGGCCACCGTAGCTCTAAACTGCCCCGACAGCTATACAGACTACCCGTGGCCCTGCGACTCCTTCTGTCTCCTACGTGGTGTCACCTGGACCTCTGGGTCCCAGGATCTTCACCAGGAAGCGTCTCCTTCGGTTTCTCTGCTCCTGTCTGACTTGGAGCTTTCTTTCTGTTCCTTCTTTCTTTCTTTCCTTCTCCTTGCCTGCCTCCAGCAGACCTCTTCCTCCTTCCGCACTCTCTCTCCGACTTCTGTTGCTTTCTCTGTGCGGACACTCTGAGCTCACAGAGCTCCTTTCTCTTTCACAGCTACATGCTGGCTCCTCACTCTCTCACTCCCTGAGGTAAACTAACTAAACTTGACCTTCCTCTCTGTGTCTGCTCTCAGATGGCTCCTCCCACCTCCCCAGTTGCTAAGCTGTACCCCATAGGAGCAGGGATGGGTCTTACGGCCCCTCCCAGCATGCAGCATGGGGGGGTAACTGCCACTTTCCCTGGTCCCAGTATGTACCTAACAATGGGTGTAGTGTGGATTTACCAGGGGACCGGAGTTCACTCTCTTCCTCTCCCAGAATGGGGCATCACACCGCTGGATGGGGTGCAATGACCTGTGGCGACGGAAGCCTCAGGTGCGCCACATGTGCCCCGGACAGAGACAGCAAGGTTGGCAGACGGCGGTGACCGTCTGCTGGAGTGGCCTATCGGAGTTGCCGTAAGGACCATGGACGGGTGGTGGCCCGGCGGTACCGGACCGGTACACAAGGAGAAGCCAGCACCATTGGCAGGGGCTTTTCGGACCCCGGCAAAGCTTGGAGTCACCGTGAATTTGCCAAATCCGTCAGTGAAGGGGACCTCCTGGGTTTCCAAACAACTAAGTCCCGATTGAAGGCAACAGTCCGACCGAGTGAGAGGGACACCGCCACCGCCAAGGCATCAGTTCCTCAGGGCCAGCACCTGCGGGCAAAAAGGGGGCTCCTCCGGCCCATATCCAAGCCGGGGAGCGGGTTACCAGTGGGAACCCATTGGAACCAGCAGCAGTACTTAGGTGCAGGTGTGATGCCCTGGGCAAGCCAGGGGTCACAGGTCACAACATCACATGCACCCCACATTCCCGGCAGGTACATCTAAGCTAACCTAAAATCCTTGTTGCCTTCCTCCAGGGGCTGATGTCCACACCAGGGGGTGGGCCAGGCGGTTGGCTCTGCCCACCGAGGAGTTCACAGCCCTGGAGGCGGGCGAACCAGGCAGAACAGAGAACAGCTAGGGTAGTGAAGGAGTAAACAGTGAAGTGGTAAAGGAGGACAGTAAGAGTGGCGACAGAAAAGAAACAGTTAAGGAAGCCTGAAGTTGGTCCGGGTGTGTGCCCCGGACTGAGACAGCAAGGTCAGCAGACGGCGGTGATAGTCTGCAGGGGGACTGTTTGGAGGTTGCTGGAAGGACCGCGGACGGGTGGTGACCCGGCGGTACTGCAGCAGTATACGAAGAACAGTCAGCACCAGGGCAGGGGCCTTTCGGATCCCGGCAAGGCTAGGAGTCGCCATAATTTGCCAAATCCGTCAGTGAAGGGGACCTCTGTCTCCTAACAACCAAGTCCCGATTGAAGGCAACAGCCCGACCGTGAAGGGGAGACACCGCCACCGCCAGGGCACCAGTTTCCCAGGGCCAGCGCCTGCGGGCAAAGTAGGGCTCCTTCGGCCCAGATTGAAGCCGAGGAGTGGGTAACCGGTGGGGACCCATCGCTACCAAGAGACTTTACATAGGTGCAGGGAAGAGACCGTCACCGCTAACTGCAGGGAACCGCAGCACCGTAACCGTCCGAGGGACCCGTCCAACCAGCCATTTGTTTACCGAGAACTGTGTCGTGTTTACTGGCTGAGTGAGTACCTCCGTGCCGTGCGGCACAGCGCTGCCCCTGCGCCCCTGCACCTCCACAGGCCCCATACCCGCCTGTCCACCATACCAACACCATCACTGGGCCCCGGGACCACCAAACCCCCTACCCACGGAGGGGCAAATCAACAACTGGCTGCTCCATACCATCACTCCCGGGCTCCCCAGACAGAGCAGCGGTGGTGTCCACTTAATCACCACAACCGTGGGTGGCGTCACGGACAATAAACTATCCCAAATCCCAATCCCCTTTCACTCACGGGCGAGGAGCGCCGCTCAAGTCCCCGGGATCCGGCCCACCGCTCAAGCCACCGAGCAGCAGCAGCAGGCCGCAGCGGCAGCCGGACCCATCAGTGGGAGAGCGCGGCGTCCCCTCCTCCGCCCGCGACACAGGGAAAGGACAGTCACCGTTAACCTACCGGGGAAAAGCATCAGCAGCCGTCCGTGGGACCCGTCTTTCCAGCCGTGTGTTTTAGCGAGAACTGTGTCATCGTCTCAGGCTGAGTGAGTACCACCGTGCCGTGCGGCACAGCGCTGCCCCCGCGACCCTGCACCTCGCCAGGCCCCGCAACCCACCTGCCATCACCTATCCTTACCCTATCACTGGGCCCCGGGACAACCAAACCCTGCTCTCTGTCACCGCTCCCGGGATTACCGTCCAGAGCAGCGGTGGTGTCCACACAATCACCACAACCGTGGGTGGCGTCACGGACAATATCCCCAACACCAAACCACCCCTTTTCACTCACGGGCGAGGAGCGCCGCTCGAGTCCCCGGGATCCGGCCCATCGCTCGAGCCACCAAGCAGCAGCAGCCGCGGAGCAGCGGCAGCCGGACCCGAGCAGTGGGAGAGCGCAGCGTCCCCTCCTCCGCCCGCGACAGTACAAGAAGGAAGGGCCCACAGACTACCACACAAGGTTTTGACCTTTGACTTACCCGGGATCGGCTGGAGTCCATGGCAGGGAGACCGGTGCCTCCGTTCAGTCCACAAACTGTGAGTAAAAGACCTCGGACCGCAACATCTGTGTTACTCCTTCATTGCAGGCGCCGTCGCCCCGCGCTTCAGCGCCAGCGGCCACTTCTACCCCCTCATCATCCTCCCTGGGGCCTAGCTTCACCTGCGGTAAGCTGGACTATCCAACTGCGAAACCACCCGCCCCAGAGGACAGTGACTGCAGCGGCGGCTAATCCCTGTCCGCATATCGCAGGTGGCGTCACAAGACAACTACTACTGCCATCCATCCCTTTTTGTGGACACCTCGGGGTCATGAAACCGGGCAGGGCCACCCGTGACATCCCCTGACACTTCACTGGCCCGGTGACGAGTATTCCCCCAGGTCCCGTGGGGTGCTTCAGGTGCACGACAGAGCACAAGGTGACACCGTCTGCACCCTTATAGTCAATAGCCCCATCGGTGCATACATCCAAATCCTGTTTTGTGGGGAGTTCCGACGTAAGCCCTGACGGGACCAGTGAATATGAAGAAGAACACGGTGTGAAAGTGGCCTAATGTGTATAGCCAGGATTATAATCCAAGAGTCCTGGCTCTTAGATTCATCATTAAAGAATGCAAAATTTAAGAAGACCCTCTCCTGTCCTGTCAATTTTCATAAGTGCTTTTATTCTTCCTGAAATTCATCTTTTCGAGTCACAAGAGGGAAAGGTAACACCCAGTTGTCATTTCTTATTTCTATACATTTCGTAGGAGGAATAGCAGAGAAATCATCAGCGTGAGTTCTGCATGCTCAGGCACTGAGCCAGCAAGGAATGCTGGGAGATTTCAGCTCTGTATGAACTGAGCAGTATCATACAGGCTGTAACAATGGGTAAGAAGAGGAGAAGTTATTCAAGGGTATTTAAAGGGAACTGGTCACCTCAAAAAACACTATTTACCTGCAGGTTAACATTACCATGCCATCCGGCCACCTTACTGAAAATGTGGCTACTGGGAGAGAATTCAGTCATGGCAGTGTGCACGGAGTGGTTACAGGCACCCCTCACTGTACTGTGTGTGACGGCTATAAGCACACCCCAGAACTTTGATTGACAGCTCATGGTGTAGCGCATCTGTGCAGTGAAATCAAAGTGCAGGGGCGTGATTACATCCGCCACTTACAGTATAGTAACCGATAGTAAGCGGTGACTGTAGTCGCTCCATTTATGCCCCCATGACTGAAAGCATGCACTGTCTTTTTCTCCCAGTAGCCGCACTTTCAGTTAAGGCCCCGTCACACACAGAGATAAATCTTTGGCAGATCTGTGGTTGCAGTGAAATCATGGACATATTGTTCCATTTGTACACAGCCACAAACCTGGCACTGATTGTCCACAGATCTACCACAGATCTACCACAGATCTACCACAGATTTATCTCTGTGTGTGACAGGGCCTTTAGGCCTCCTTCACACATCCGTGTCTCGTGACGTTTGCTTTCACATGTATCGGGGACACGGACTCATATAGACCCATTAAAATCAATGGGCTTGGTCACACATCCGTGTTTTCACATGGATTGTGTGTCCATGTGGAGCACAAGCGTGTCTGAGTGCGCCACACAGCGATATGATTGTTTTCTACCGGCAGCACGGGTGTCACACGATGTGATCTGTGTGACATATACCGGAGAGAATACAAGAGACATAAGAATAAAGAATTTTATACCTAACTGTCTCCAGCGCTGCTGTTACTTCCAGGCTCATTATGCTCATGAATATTCACTGCACTCACCGCAGATCTGGAAGTAACTGCAGCGCCAGAGACAGGTAAGTATACAAGCTCATGATGTCTGTGTGCTATCCGGATCTCACACAGATTACACATGGTGGAACATAAACACATCGACACATGGACATACATATGCATTTTCACTACAGACCGTGCAAAATGTTCATGTTTTGCTTGTATGTGTGAAGGAAGCCTAAGACAGCTGGGCAGCGTTGAAATTTAAAATTATTGACCCTAATATTAACTCCACATCTGCCAATCGTCCAGAAACTCCAGGACAGTCAGTAAAAATAGGGCACTTTTTTGCCTTGTCCGTAAAAAAAGAAAATTAAGGTGTCCGTGATTTTTTTTGAAGTTCAAGAAACGAATACAGATTATACTGACTGTAATGATGATTTTACAATTTAGGATGAATACAGCAGGTGCAGATTTGGTGCAGAAATAAAGCTGCAGCATATCAACTTTTTCAGTATTTTTGCAGTGTTTTTCCACTCCAGAATACATAAATAACACATGGAAAAAATGCGACAAAATTGCTGCAAAACGCACATTTTTTTATTCTGCCAAGAGATGCAAATTTGGCCTAGTAATAAATCTGCAACATATCAATTCATTCAGTGTTTATACAGTGTTTTTCCACCCTAGAATGCATAAAAACACATGGAAAAAATGCATCAAAAATACGTCACAATTGCTGCAAAAACGCATGTTTTTTTTTCTCCTAAGGCTATGTTCGCACGTTGCGTTTTTTACCGCGTTTCTGCAGCGTTTTTGGCAGCAGCGTTTTTGGGCAAAAACGCATGCGTTTTTGATTTCCAGCAAAGTCTATGGGAAAAGCAGAAATCCTGTCTGCACTTTGCTTTTTTTTCTGCAGCGTTTAATTTGCATATTTGTGGTCAAAAACCATGCTGAAAAAGAAGCAGCATGTCAGTTGTTTTTGCCATTTCTGCAGCGTTTCCTTAACATTGGAGTCAATGAGAAATGGCAAAAAGCAACCAAAATCACAATTCCTGCGTTTTTCATGCTTTTTACCTGCTTTTCAACTGCGTTTTTGGCTCCAAAAACGCATGCTTTTCTGGCCAAAAATTAATGGGTTCTAATGTTCCTTTACACACACACAATAACCGAAAATTTAAATGTAAATAAATAATAAACTTTAGCTATTTTTCTGTTAAAATGTGCATAACCACTATTATTACATTAAAATTGTTAATTTCCCATATAATTTTATTAAAAGTTAATTTTATACTTTTTTTTCTCTTTTTTCATTCTTTTTGACTAGTTCAACTTTATTTCTCAGTGTCTTGATCTACAAAACGCATCTGCAGAAACGCAGGTGCAAACGCAGGTAAAAAGCGCTAAAAACGCACTAAAAACGCGGTAAAAACGCATGCGTTTTTAGCGCTAAAAAATGGTCAAAAGCCATTTGGTCAAAAACCAAGGGAAGGAAAACGTGCAGAATAAACTGCAGGTACTCCGACGCAACGTGCGCACATAGCCTAAAAGATGCAAATTTGTTGCAGAGATTTCTGCAGCCAAAAACTGATTGTGCGCACACAGCCTAATGATTTTTTAGGATTTTACAAAAAAAAAAATATTGTTTGTACGTGATTTTTTGATAACCTGTACAGAATAAATAAAAAGTCAAGTTGGCATCCTTGTCTGCAGGTAGATAGTGTTTTTTTTTTTCAAGATTAATGTAATTAATTGTATTCATTTATATAGTGTATTAATTCCACAGCGCTTTACATACATTGGCAACACTGTCCCCATTGGGGCTCACAATCTAGAGTCTCTATCTGTATGTTTTTGGAGTGTGGGAGGAATCCGGAGAACCTGGAGGAAACCCGCGCAAACAAGGGGAGAACATACAAACTCCTTGCAGATGGTGTCCTTGGTGGGATTTGAACCCAGGACCCCAGCGCTGCAAGACTGCAGTGCTAACCACTGAGCCACCACAAGACTGCAGTGCTAACCACTGAGCCACCGTGCCGTCCGAGAAGAGAGATTCCCTTTAAAAAGTTAGGTAACTTTCTATGCTGTGCAGAGGGGAAGGTGTCAAAGGTGGACGGACAGTCCCTCGAATACTGGGAGGGCATCAGCCAAAAGTTGAGTGATTAACTTGCAGAGGTTGTGCTGTAATCATTGCTGGAGAAGTGTGCTGTAGCCTCCGTGTGATACGTGCATTGTGCACATTAGGAGTCACTCTTCTTCCACTCGCTGACTATTCCTGGGAGTCAGGACTGGGTGTGAGTGCTCGCTCAGCTCTCCCTCTACACATCCCATCCACCTAAACTCCCTCTTCTTCCATCTGTGACCTATCCTTTCCCTCCCATCCATTATCTGCCTATCTCTCCTACCTTTCTGTGTGAAGAGTCAGGGTCTCCTGTGTGCCCTACAGAAGAGGATACGGACAAAGGGGAGGATACAGGGGGGAGAGACAAGGGAACAGAATGAGAGAAGCAGAAAAGGAAAGAGAAGGGCTCGATCCATTCGCATTCTTCTACGACACACGCAAATCCTGGTAATTGGGACTATTTTCTTTTTGGACAAGGAATGTTGTGTTTGCTTTGTGAGAGTTTACATAGGATGGGGGTGGCCGGACCCTTTGGAATAACTACGTCCCAGTCTAAAGTAGCCTTTCTCATAGTTTTCTGTCCTCTTACCTTCCTTTTCTATTGAACAGACTGTGCATGTGAATGAATCTGCATGGAAAAGACCCTACCGGACAATTGCCTTACAAGATTTAGGATTGGCTTCCAAGGACAGGATCTGGGACACCCATTAAGTGAAATGGACTGCGTGATTGGCAACGCTCTCGTATGGCTGCTTGTCCTATTGCATTGCACCCTGACACCGGTAAGTGTCACAAATTATCTAGTATGTTGCATAATGACTTCCAAAAACTACTCTATATGTTTTGGCACCACTTACCATGTTCCCATAGAACTGGCGAAACTTCTGAGAGTCATCAATAAATGACACAATCAATTGTCCTATATAGATAGATATACATATAGATATACATATATCTATATAGGACATATACTAATATTTATTCATTTATATAGCACTATTAATTCCACAGCGCTTTACATACATTGGCAACACTGTCCCCATTGGGGCTCACAATCTAGAGTCCCTATCAGTATGTCTTTGGAGTGTGGAAAGAAACCAGAGAACCTGGAGGAAACCCACACAAACACGGGGAGAACATACAAACTCCTTGCAGATGTTGTTCTGGGACTAGAACCCAGGACCCCAGCGCTGCAAGGCTGCAGTGCTAACCACTGAGCCACCGTTCCGCCCTGATATATATCTATACATAGAGATGGATGGATGGATGGATGGATGGATGGATGGATGGATGGATGGATGGATGGATGGATGGATGGATGGATGGATGGATGGATGGATGGATGGATGGATGGATGGATGGATGGATGGATGGATGGATGGATGGATGGATGGATGGATGGATGGATGGATGGATGGATGGATGGATGGATGGATGGATATATCCTATATCCTGGACACAGGTTGTGTCAGGAGTAATAACAGAGTGTTACATTATCAAGAGAATATACATACAATGTATCAAAATGTTTATAGAACTTTTAAAAAAAAATAGCAAACTTTTACCCCCTGTCTATCCCCCTTTTTAACCAGACAGTCCAACTCCCCCCCCCCCCCCCCAAGCCCCAAAGTTTTATTTGCTTACCTTGATGACTATAGTATCCTGGACAAGGGTAATGACAGAGTGTTACACTATCAAGAGAATATACATACAATGTCTTAAAAAGTTTATAGAAATTTTCCAAAACTATATGTAACTTTTCCCCCCTGACTATCCCCCTTTTGGACCAGACAGTCCAACTCCCCCCCCCCCCTTCCATAGCTACAAAGTTTAATTTGCTTACCTTGACATGTAAGTAACCTGTACTCGGGTGGTGTCAGGGATAATGACACAGTGTTACATTTTCAGGAGGATATACAATGTATCAAAAAGTTTGCAGAACTTTTCCCAAAAAATAAGAAACTTTTCCTCTTCTGTCTATCACCCATTTTGACCAGACAGTCCAACTCCCCCCCCCCCAAGCCACAAAGTTTTATTTGCTTACCTTGATGAGTGTAGTATCCTGGTGGTGTCAGAGGTAATGACATAGTGTTACATTATCAAGAGAATATTCATACAGTGTCTCTAAAAGTTTATAGAACTTTTTTTTTTTTTTTTTTTTTTAAAAAAAGAATAAACTTTTCCCAATTGTCTATCCCCTTTTTGACCAGACAGTCCAACTTTTTTTTTTTTCACCACCAAAGCCCCAAAGTTTTATTTGCTTACCTTAATGGTATCGTATCCTGGACTTGAGTGGTGTCAGGGGTAATGATACAATGTTACATTATCAAGAGAATATACATACAAAGTCTCAAAAAGTTTATAGCACTGCTCCAAAAAAATAGGAAACCTTTCCACCCTGTCTATCCCCCATTTTGACCAGACAGTCCAACTCCCCCCCCCCCCCCCCAAAGTCACAAAGTTTTATTTGATTACCTTGATGAGTATAGTATCCTGGACAAGAGTAATGACATAGTGTTTCACTATCAAGAAAATATAAATGCAATCTCTCAAAAAGTTTATAGAACTTTTCCAAAACGATAGGAACCTTTTACCCCCTGACTATCCCCTTTATTGACCAGACAGTCCAACTCCCCGCCCCCCCAAAGTCACAAAGGTTTTTTTTGCTTACCTTGATGAGTATAGTATCCTGGACAAGGGTAATGATAGAGTGTTACACTATCAAGAGAATATACATACAATGCCGTAAAAAGTTTATGGAACTTTTCCAAAACAATAGGAAACTTTTACCCCCTGACTATCCCACTTTTTGACCAGACAGTCCAAATCCCCCCCAGCCCCAAAGTTTTATTTTCTTACCTTGACGAGTATAGAATCTTGCACAGAGGTAATGATAGTGTGTTACACTATCAAGAGAATATACATACAATGTCTCAAAAAGTTTATAGAACTTTTCCAAAACAATAGGAAACTTTTACCCCCTGACTATCCCCCTTTTTGACCAGACAGTCCAACTTTTCCCTCTTTCCCCCAAAGCCACACAGTTTCATTTGCTTACCTTGACGGTATAGTATCCTGGACTCGGATCTTGTCAGGGGTAATGACTAGGGATGATCGAATACTTCGATTATTCGGCTTCGCGAATATTTTCCGAATACCTCGCCACTATTCGACTATTTGATGCGCAATGTAAGTCTATGGGAAGCCTGAATAGTTCTGAATTGTTGTTATTCGGGTTTCCCATAGACTTACATTGCGCATTGAATACTCGCGAATAGTCAAATAGCGGGGAGGTATTCGGAAAATATTCGCGAAGACGAATAATTGAAGAATTCGATCATCCCTAGTAATGACATAATGTTACATTATCAAGAGAACATATATACAATGTATCAAAAAGTTTATAGAACTTTTCCTAAAGAATAGGAAACTTTCCCTTGTCTATCCCCCTTTTTGACCAGACAGCCCCCACCCCCAAAAAGCCACAAAGTGTTATTTGCCTACTCTGACGAGTTCTCCAATCTGATAGCCTTACAAATGAAGTGTTATTATAATATCATTCAACTTCAACATTAGTACGTTCTGCTTTCTTAATAAGAGATAAGAGAAAATTCGATTCTGCAAGATGCAACTAGGACTGACTGCAAAACACCAACCTGAGAAATCAATCCGTGTCAAAAGTTATTCCAGTAGAACAAAGAGAAAAGTCAATAAAAACATAAACAATATGTTATGTTATGGCACATATATAAGTTATAGACCAGACAAAGCATACAAAATGATTAGAAAGGACCCAGTGATTGGCGCACTATTATGACCCAGGTGATAACGCAACCCTCTAACACACCTAATAAAAAGAATATTAACCCTTGTACTCCAGCAGCGTATAAGTATACAGATAAAGACTCATATTAATCAATACATATACGTGAAACACCATCCTTAGAAATTGACAATGTGTAGAGAAGAATAAGGCCATGTGCACACAGTGCGGTTTTTTTTATGCATGTCTATTCTCATGCCAGCAAAGTCAATGAGAATTCTGAAGCGCTGTGCATACGTTGCTTATTTTTTCCTTGCAGATTTGCAGCACGCACATAACCTTTATATTAATCCAAGGGCGGACATATCATTGGTGCAACAGGGGCCCAAGAGGTTGTGGGGCCCATTTCTACATCCAAAATAGGTGGAATGGTGAATTGTGATGAGTTATTGAACTGAAAAGGGCCTGTCTACAGTGCTTGCACAGGGGCTCTTTACTGTCTGTGTCCACCAGTGTATTAATCAATAGTATAAATATTCAAAAAGAGAACAGAGGCTAAAATCTTTAAAAAAAAAAGTACTGACTATTAAATTCCCATGATTACAAATAATTATTAAGTGCATTAGATAGACAGAGAAGAATACACAAACAAATAGAGGTTGGCAGGGAGATACGGTAGTAGGGAAATACGTTTCGCTGCCCACTGAGGCTTCCTCAGGGGTCTTCCAGTTACGATTGCATTTTCTCATTATATTGTACATCGCTGTGTCCACCAGTGTATTAATCAATAGTGTAAATATTTAGAAAGAGAAAACAGAGATTAAAATCTTGAAAGAAAAAATACTAGCAAGTGAATGCCCATGATTACAAATAATTGTTAAGTGCATTAGATACACAAAGAAGAATACACAAACAAAAAGAGGTTGGCAGGGAGATACGTTTCGCTTCCCACTAAGGCTTCCTCAGGGGTCTTCCAGTTACGATTGCATTTTCTCATTAAATTGTACATCGCTGTGTCCACCAGTGTATTAATCAATAGTGTAAATATTTAAAAAGAGAAAACAGAGATTAAAATCTTGAAAGAAAAAATACTAGCAAGTGAATGCCCATGATTACAAATAATTATTAATAGCATTAGATACACAGAGAAGAATACACAAACAAATAGAGGTTGGCAGGGAGATACGGTAGTAGGGAAATACGTTTCGCTGTCCACTGAGGCTTCCTCAGAGGTCTTCAAGTTACGATTGCATTTTATCATTAAATTGTGTACATCGCTGTGGAATACGTTGGCATTTTATAGACATAGTATAATGATATTGTATGTTATAAACATTTATATCCATATTCTGATGTGGTAAATGTGTGTGAGTGTTGGAATTGAAGTATACTATAACATCGTAAGACACTAGTTGGGAATTTTTCCTTTCAGTCATCGCCCTTTTTATACTTAAAGGGAACCTGTCACTAGGTTTTTTCCTCCCCCATCTGAGAGCAGGATAATGTAGTGACAGAGGTCCTGATTCCAGTGAAGTGTCACTTACTGAGTCATTTTGATAAAATCATTGTTTTCTCTGCTGCAGATCTAGCAGTTATACAGAGCTGATGAATATGCTGGACTACCTGCAGCACGCCAATCAGTCCTGTAATGATAATCTCCTGATGATTAAACTACATTAAGTAGCTCAGTAAGTGACACATCACTGGAATCAGGATCTCTGCTGCTACATTATGCTGCTTTCAGATTAGGTGGCAAAAACCAGGTGACAGATTCCCTTTGAGATGTGCAAGATTCCAGCATGATATCCATCATCACCTTTGGCTTTAATTCCTATACGTTCTATTAAATTATTGGAAAATAAAGTTACTTTTTGTAAATTAGAAGCTGAATAAGGACCAAACCCACTGGTGTCTGGACCCGAGGGTTTCTATGAAGAACCAGCTCTGCTTGTCAACCCTTTTGTACGCCAGGTTAACTATTACAGATAAAGCACAGATCAATCTGTCATTTAACTCTTTGAGTTACGAAAACTTTTACTTTCAATCCAAAGTAGTGATATCCTTGTTTATGCAATGGACGTCATCTGTGTCTGCTAAGTCCTATCTGATTACCATAAACTAAAGTGATAAAGGGTAAATTATATTTTATAGAAAATCTAACTAAATGGCAAACGTTACATTTTTGCCTTTCTGGAATATAATAATAATAATATTAATCTTTATTTCTATAGCGCCAACATATTCCGCAGCGCTTTACAATTCAGAGATTCATATACAAACATTATTGAGTAATTGTTATAGAAGATATAATAATTAAAGCCAAAATGATGACAACCCTGCTCGTAAGAACAATGGGGTGAGGTGGGGGGGGGGGGTGACAAGGTACAGGGACTTATTTACAATGACCGTCTAGCCATCTCCAAAAAATGGGGGATAGATAAAAGCTGCCTGAGCCAGTCACCAGCCAATCTCTGTGATGCTTATGGGTGTGGTGGCGTTTTAGGGAGAAATAGTGGAGGGGATATACTGTATATGAATTGACTTCACGGAAGGCCACCCTGAGAAGATGTGTTTTTAAGGAGCATCTGAAGCTGTGTAATTTGTGGACTTTCCTAGTTTCTTGGGGTAGAGCATTCCAGAGAATTGGTGCAGCTCTGGAGAAGTCTTGGAGATGGGAGTGAGAGGTTTGGACCAGTATGGATACTAGTTGAAAGTCATTTGCGGAGCGTAGAGAACGGATATCGTGATAGACCGAGAGGAGGGTGGAGATGTAGGGGGGTGCCGCCCTCTGGAGAGCTTTGTGGGTGAGAACAAGCAATTTAAATTGGATCCTGTGATATATGGGCAGCCAGTGCAATGACTGGCACAGCGCGGAAGTGTCCGAGTAACGATTAGCCAGATAGGTGACCCTGCAGCATTAAGGATGGACTGGAGAGGGAAAGTCTAGTGATGGGGAGGCCAACTAATAGAGAGTTACAGTAATCAAGGCAGGAAAGGATTAGGGCCACAGTGAGGGTTTTTGTTGTTCCAAACATCAGTATGGAGTATGAGTGACAATACGCTCTAGATTCCAGATTGGTTTTTGGATTATAGATCGTCCAATTAAAGGGGTTGTTCGGATATATAATATTGATGACCTGTCTCCAGGATATTGTATCAATATCAGTGGAGTCCGACACCCACTATGGTGACCGCCAGATGAACATACCGACCAAAGCAGAACAGCACAGCCCCATATATTTCTGCCCGGTACTGCACAACTCCTCCTATTGAAGATAATAGGAACAGATCAGCAGAGCTCACAATATATGGAGCTGTGCTGTTCACTGTTTATAACCTTCTGCATTCGGACCTTATTGGTGGTGCCGGGTGTCGGACTTGCACAGATCTAATATTGATGAACTATTCCAAGGATCGACCATCAATATTATATGCCTGGACATCACCTTTAATGATCTAACCACAACACCGGATCCCACAACAGATCCCAACAGCCCAAACTGACTTATGATGAAGTCTACAGGACCAAAGGAAAAGAAAATGTGTAGAGTAAATTCCATTGGACTCACATTACTCAAAATCTAGTGCTATGAGGGCGAAACAGCGCAATGGGTTTTATCCAAGTAAAAAGGGAAAGCGGATAAGCATATGCTCATGTCGGTGGCTGAAAGTACCTATAGATGAATGAAGGCTTACACACCATCATGGATGAGGATTCTTTACTGTAAGAGCAGTGAAACTATGGAGCGCTCTACCACAGCAAGTTGTGATGTTGAAGTTGTTGTAACATTTCAGTAGGGCAAATTAGATTATATTTGCAGATCCACAGGCTCAGAAAGCCGATGAGTAGGAAAGAAGGACGGTTAGTGGTTGTTCTGCACTGACGGTCAGAGAAATAGGGCATGTAACAGACCGCTGCTGCTGATCCATAGGCTCAGAAAGCCAATGGGTAGGAGAGAAGGATGGTTAGTGATCAGAGACGATGCTATGCGTTATTCCAAAAATGTGGTTTATTTAGATTTATCTCCACGCGTTTCGCAGCTGCCTTGCTTCTTCATGTGGAAAAGAAGCAAAGCAGCTGCGAAACGCGTTGAAATGAATAAATCACATTTTTTGAGGGGATAATGCATAGCATCATCTTTGACCGGCAGCGCTAAGCAACCACTAACCGTCCTTCTTTCCTACTCATTGGTTTTCTGAGCCTGTGGATCAGCAGCAGCGGTCATTTACATTCCCCATTTCTCTGACTGGCAGTGCAGAACAATCACTACCCGTCCTTCTTTACTACCCATTTGCTTTCTGAGCCTGTGCATCTGCAAATAAAATCTAATTTGCCCTCCTGAAAAGTTACATCACCTTCAACATCACATCAATCAGTGGTAGAGAGCTCCTTAGTGTCACTGCTCTTACAGGAAAGAATCCCCATCTATGACAATGTGGAAGCCTTCTTTCATCTATAAGTAGCGTATTTCCCAAGAGTATATATATATATATATATATATATATATATATTGTGAGGTAGCGTGGTCGGCTCCGCAGCAGAAGACCCGGGATCCAGGCCTCAAGGGTCACAGCACACGGTTTAATATCCAAACAAAAGTCCACAACAGTACATATGTGCCTCTCCGGCAGAGAACTCAGGGAGTTGTGTTCACTCCCTCACACCCGGCACACCCGCCCTTGTTCCTGTTTCCTTTTAACCCTTCCTTCAGCCTGTAGGGAAACAGCATTAACCCTGGAGTGGAGTTACTTTCTATCATGGAGTGAGCACAACCGGGGCGAGACATACCGGCCGTCATAGATAACCCCGGTCACAGTCTCACATACCCCCCCTCAGTTCAAGCGTGCGGGGTTGAACTCCCGCCATCAAACACGGGCCACGGGACAAGGCATCGGCGTTGCCCTGCAACCTACCGGCCCGGTGTTCAACCGTAAACCGGAAGTTCTGCAGAGAAAGGAACCACCAGGTAACCCGGGCATTCCGTTCCTTGGCGGACCTCATCCATACCAGTGGAGAGTGATCCGTCACCAAGCGAAACCGTCGTCCCAGCAGGTAATAGCGTAGGGACTCCAAGGCCCACTTGATCGCCAGGCACTCCTTCTCCACTACGCTATAATTCCGCTCGGGAGGGGTGAGCTTCCTACTTAAGAAGGTGACGGGGTGTTCCTCCCCCTGAACCACCTGAGACAGCACTGCCCCCAGGCCGACCTCCGAGGCATCAGTCTGTACTATGAACTCCTTCCGGAAATCAGGGTTTACAAGAACGGGGTGTCCGCACAGGACCCCCTTCAGGGCCCGGAAGGAGTCCTCGGCCTGCGGAGTCCAGCGCACCATGACGGACTTCTTGCCTTTGAGAAGGTCCGTCAAGGGGGCTGATAGTCCCGCAAAATCTTTTACAAACCTCCTGTAGTACCCCACGATACCCAGGAAGGCCCTAACCTGCTTCGTGGTCAGGGGTCTAGGCCACTTCTGGATCGCCTCAACCTTGTTAATTTGGGGCTTAATCATTCCTTGGCCTATTACGTAGCCCAAGTAGCGGGCTTCCGTGAGCCCCAACGCACATTTCTTGGGATTGGCTGTCAATCCGGCTGTTCGGAGCGCGTTCACCACCGCTTGTACCTGTTCCAAGTGGGTCTGCCACTCGGAGCTGTAAATAATGATGTCATCAAGGTACGCTGATGCATACGCCTGGTGGGGTTCCAGCACCAAGTCCATCAACCTCTGGAACGTGGCCGGAGCGCCATGTAACCCAAAAGGCAAGACAACATAGTGGAAGAGACCCTCCGGCGTAACAAAAGCGGTTTTCTCCTTGGCGGACTCCGTCAGTGGCACCTGCCAGTACCCCTTGGTCAGGTCGAGCGTGGTAAAATATCGCGCCTGTCCCAGCCTATCAATCAGCTCATCCACCCGGGGCATGGGGTAGAGATCGAACTTGGATATTTCGTTCAATCTCCTAAAGTCATTGCAGAACCTTAAGGAGCCATCGGGTTTTGGTATTAGGACAATGGGACTAGCCCATTCACTCCGGGATTTTTCGATGACCCCCAGGCGTAGCATTGTCTTCACTTCGTCTGATATGGCTTGTCTTCGAGCCTCCGGCACGCAGTATGACTTCAGGCGTACCTTCAGGTGGGGCTCGGTGACAATATCATGTCGTATCAGACTGGTCCTACCAGGCAGCTCGGAGAAGACATCGGGGTTCTGCTGAACCAGCCGTCTGGCCTCTCGCCTCTGTGTCTTGGTGAGGGCTTCTCCAATCCTTACTTCCGGTTCGTCCTCTCCGGAGGTCGCTGGAGCCGGATGTGAACGACCCGAAGAGGAGGGAGATGGGGAAAAAACAACCATCAGGCTTTCCCGTTCCTGCCAAGGTTTTAATAGGTTGACATGGTATATTTGTTCAGGTTTCCGCCTACCGGGCTGCAATACTTTATAGTTGACCACCCCAAATCTTTCCTTTATCTCGTAGGGGCCTTGCCACTGAGCCAGGAATTTACTCTCCGCTGTGGGGATCAATACCAACACCCGATCCCCGGGTTTAAAGGTCCGCACGGTGGCTTGTCTATTGTAGCGGCCGCTTTGCGCGGCCTGAGCCTCCTGTAAATGCTCCTTCACAATTGGCATGACCGCGCTTATGCGGTTCTGCATTCCTAAAATGTGTTCAATCACACTTTTATGGGGGGTGGGCTCTTGCTCCCATGTGTCCTTTGCCAGGTCCAACAATCCCCGGGGATGTCGCCCATATAACAATTCAAAAGGCGAAAACCCCGTGGATGCCTGTGGCACCTCTCGTATGGCAAACATCAAATAGGGAAGCATCATATCCCAGTCTTTCCCGTCTTTGGAGATCACCCTTTTTAGCATGGTTTTCAGGGTTTTATTGAATCGTTCTACTAAACCATCCGTCTGAGGATGATACACAGACGTACGCAACTGCTTGATCTGGAGTAGCCGGCATAGCTCTTTGGTCACTTTAGACATGAATGGGGTCCCCTGATCCGTAAGGATCTCCTTGGGCAACCCCACCCGGCAGAACACAGCAAACAACTCCCGAGCTATAAGCCTCGCCGCAGTATGTCTGAGAGGTATCGCCTCTGGATACCGGGTGGCATAGTCAACGATCACTAGGATGTGTTGGTGGCCTCGAGCAGACTTTACGAGGGGCCCCACCAGATCCATCCCTATCCGTTCAAAAGGGACTTCTATAATGGGTAACGGTACCAACGGACTGCGAAAGTGGGTCAGGGGTGCGGTAAGCTGACACTCCGGGCAGGTTTCGCAGAACCGTTTTACCTCCCCAAAGACCCCGGGCCAATAGAACCTTTGCAATATTCGCTCCTGCGTTTTCTTGACCCCTAGGTGGCCACTCATCAGGTGTTTATGAGCCAAGTCGAGGACCCGCCGGCGATACGGCTGGGGCACCACCAACTGCTCTACCCCCACGCCCCGTATTTCATCTACCCGGTAGAGCAAATCCTGCTTAAGAGCGAAATGGGGGTACCTTACCTGGGCACCGGGCAGCTGTGCCACCCCGTCAACTACTGTCACCCGACTCCGGGCATGTATTAATGTAGGGTCCTGGAGTTGGGCTGTCCCAAACGTATCCGGGGACGCCTCCAACTCCGGGATGGGCTCGACCGTCTCAGCCTCTCCTGCCAATACCTCTAGGGGCGACCTATCGGGTTCACATTCTGTCCCTATCATGGGGACCCCTACGGCAGGCGTCCCGGATTCAGGATTGTAGGGCTCAGGTCCGGGACTGACCAATATCTGAGGGGACTTAGGAGGTCCCTTCCATGAAGTCCAAAAATAGGGCAGATCCCTTCCTAGGATCACGTCATAGGGAAGAGTGTTAATAAGTCCCACCTCATGTTGCACCTGACCGCAAGGTGCTGTGATGGTGACAATCCCCGTGGGATAGTCTCGGCGGTCCCCATGTATGCAAACCACCCCCACGGTACGTCCTGTGGCCTTTACTTTAGCCCTCAAGGTTGATCGCACAAGGGTCACTAAGCTTCCGGAATCCAACAATCCTGTAACCGGACATCCATTCACCTGTATTTGGCACAAGTGGGGCTCAGTCTCTGAGGAGACCAGGTCAGCGGTACACACTACCTGAGCATACATTGAACCCCGCCGGGTAACCCCACAATCCATGGGCTCCATGGTGAGTGGACACTGGGCTTCCATATGTCCAACCCGCTGGCACCGCCAACATCTAATAGGGAAGGAAACCCCCTTGACGAGTTGTCGTTTAGGGTACAGAACCTTCCGGACCTCAGGGACGGCGGGCGCGGCCTCAGACGGGACGGTAGCGGAATCCTGCACCGGTGTCAGCGGTGGGTCATTGACCCTAGGCTTGGAGGGGCCGGACCGACGGGCGGTACGCAAAGTCTCAGTGTCCCGTATCAAGTCCTGCGTAGCCACATGCCGCTCTACCAGGGACACTAATTGGTCCAGGGTACTCGGGTCGCCCTGTCCTACCCACCGTTGAATGGTGACGGGTAAAGTGCGCACAAAACGATCAACTACTACCCTTTCCACCATTTGCGCCGGGCTCAGAGTGTCAGGCTGCAACCACTTCTTTACGAGATGCAACAAGTCATAGGCCTGGGAGCGTACGGGTTTGGCTTCCTCATAGAACCACTGATTTACCCGCTGAGCCCGTACATAGGTATTCACCCCCAACCGAGCAAGTATTTCGGTTTTCAAAGTCGCATATTCTATGGCGTCCTCGGTACAGAGGTCCAGGTACGCTTTTTGGGGCTCCCCCGTCAGATAGGGCGATAATACCTCAGCCCACTGGGGGGTCGGCAGCTTTTCCCGCTCGGCCACCCGCTCAAACACCGCCAGGAACGCTTCCACATCATCCCCCGGGGTCATCTTTTGCAATGCTTGTCTCACCACTTTCCGGACGCTGCCGTTGTCACCCGGTCCCGGGGTTGTTGCTGCCGGTCCGGCACGGATCGACTTGGCCAGGAGAACCATCTGTTTTTGGTGCCTTTGTTCCTGCAATTTCAAAGATTGCTGCTGATGATCCAACGACCGGAGCAGGTGTGCATTGATCTGTTGCTGCTGCTTTAGTATTTCCTCCATGGCGTCGCCGGGTTTGGGCTGTAGTATAGCCGCTTGAATCCAGGACATGTGCTACCGGGTCACCAGAAATGGAAGCTACACCTCACCGGGCTGGCATGCCCGCCGATTCTCCACCATATGTGAGGTAGCGTGGTCGGCTGCGCAGCAGAAGACACGGGATCCAGGCCTCAAGGGTCACAGCACACGGTTTAATATCCAAACAAAAGTCCACAACAGTACACATGTGCCTCTCCGGCAGAGAACTCAGGGAGTTGTGATCACCCCCTCACACCCGGCACGCCTGCCCTTGTTCCTGTTTCCTTTTAACCCTTCCTTCAGCCTGTAGGGAAACAGCATTAACCCTGGAGTGGAGTTACTTTCTATCATGGAGTGAGCACAACCGGGGCGAGACATACCGGCCGTCATAGATAACCCCGGTCACAGTCTCACAATATATATATATATATATATATATATTTATTTAACACAAATGTACTGTTTGTGTGCAGGATGACCATTGGGTTTAGGGTCCAACAGGTACAGAACCGCTTAGAACTAGGTGATAATAGGACTTAACTGTGTTATGGGACATTAGATATCTATCCCAAATGTTAGAATGTTAGCAGAGAGTAATAGAGATCGGTTTTCAACACCGCGCCAATGACCAAAGATGGTAAGAATATAAGATTAATGTTGCTTTATTTTCATGCTCAGGTCAACGCGTTTCAGGAGACTCAGCTCCCTTCATCAGGACAAACAGGCAAAAGAACATCAAATCTTAGAATGTTAGAATGTTAGAATGTTGGCAGATTTGCACAGATACATATAGTTCCAAACAAATGCCAGTATAAGATAGAGTAAGGCTGTAATTATGTGATCACGGCTCCAAGGCGCGGATCATTATAGTAATTGCTCCATATATCACACGCCATATGGAGCAGCAGGCGGGATTGTGTATGATCTTCCCGCGTACACGCAGATCACGTATACAGCGACCCGTGCATCAGACCTTACTGGAATCTCACTTCCACATCAGTTTTTTTATGTCACACTGATGTCACCGGCGATCACCAAAAATGTAAAATTGCTGCTATGGTCTGATGTAGCGTGCGCTGTGTGCAGATACAGTGTGTTTTGTAGAAAAGTACAATTCTGCAGACAGACTGGCTACTGTGATCAGATTATATCTAATAGGGGAAAAGTACTTAGCTGTATATGGGGGAAAGGGTAGCAGAAGCTGCAAGGAGGATGGGGGAAGGTGAGGGTGAGAGGAGCAGACAGGCGGGATAGGGAAAGCAGCAGAAAGAGGAAGAACTGTACAAACTGATGGGAAAAGTAATACCAGAGCTGGGGTGCATTATGTGTGATGAGCATGTATTATGAGTGCATTGTATATTATGTGTGATAAATGCATCATGCACTATGTGTGATGAGTGTATTGTTTAACGTGTGATCAATACAGTATGTATTATGTGTGATGAGAGCATAATGTATTATGTGTGATGAGTACATTGGGTATTATGTGTGATCAATATATTATGTATTATGTGTGATGAGAACATCATGTATTATGTGTGAGAAGTGCATTGGGTATTATGTGTGATCAATATATTATGTATTATGTGTGATGAGAACATCATTTATCATGTGTGATGAGTACATTGGGTATTATGTGTGATCAATATATTATGTATTATGTGTGATGAGAACATCATGTATCATGTGTGATGTGTACATTGGGTATTATGTGTGATCAATATATTATGTATTATGTGTGATGAGAGCATCATGTATTATGTGTGATGAGTACATTGGGTATTATGTGTGATCAATATATTATGTATTATGTGTGATGAGAACATCATGTATTATGTGTGAGAAGTGCATTGGGTATTATGTGTGATCAATATATTATGTATTATGTGTGATGAGAACATCATGTATCATGTGTGATGAGTACATTGGGTATTATGTGTGATCAATATATTATGTATTATGTGTGATGAGAACATCATGTATCATGTGTGATGTGTACATTGGGTATTATGTGTGATCAATATATTATGTATTATGTGTGATGAGAGCATCATGTATTATGTGTGATGAGTACATTGGGTATTATGTGTGATCAATATATTATGTATTATGTGTGATGAGAGCATCATGTATTATGTGTGAGCAATACATTATGTATTATGTGTGATGAGTGTATCATGTATTATGTGTAATAAGTGCATTGTTTGTGCACTATTATGTGTGATGAGTGCATTGGGTATTATGTGTGATCGATACATTATGTATTATGTGTGATGAGAGCATTGTGTATTATGTGTAATAAGTGCATTATTAATTATGTGTGCACTCTATTATGTGTGATGAGTGCATCGTATATTATGTGTGATGAGTGCATTGTGTATTATGTGGGATCAATACATAAAGTATTATGCGTGTGTGATGAATGCCTATTATATTATGTGTAATGATTGCATTGTGTATTATATTTGATGACCATTTTAAATTATGGGTGATGAGTGGATCATGTATTATGCGTGCATTGTGTATTATGTGTGATCAATACATTATGTATTATGTGTGATGAGTGCATTGTATATTATGTGTCATCAATATATTATGTATTATGTGTGTGATGAATGCCTGTTATATTATGTGTAATGATTGCATTGTGTATTATGTTTGATGACCATTTTATATTGTGGGTGATGAGTGCATCATTTATTATGTGTGATAAGTGCATTGTATGTGCACTATTATGTCATTAGTGGATCATGTATTATGTGTGATGAGTGCATTGTGTAGTATGTGTAATCAATACATCATGTATTATGTGTGATGAGTGCATTTTATATTATGTGAGATGAGTTCATCATGTATCATGTGGGGTTAGTGCATTGTATGTGCACTATTAATGAGTGCATCATGTGTTATGTGTGCACTCTCTATTATGTGTGATGAGTGCATCATATATCATGTGGATTGAGCGCCTTGTGTATTATGTGTGATCAATACATTATTATTTATTATGTATGTGGTGATTGCATTGTGTATTATTTGATGACCATTTTGTATTATGTGTGATGAGTATGTTGTATATTATGTGTGATAAGTAAATCACATATAACGGTTGCATTGTGTTTTACATGGGATGAGTGCATTGTTTACTATGTGTGATGAGTATATTATGCATTGTTTGATGAGTGCATTGTCTTTTATGTATGATGAGTGTGTTATGTGTAATGAATACATTGTGCATTGCAAGATGAGTTCATCATGTACTATTTGAGACTAGTACATTTTGTATTATGTGTGATTAGTGCAATGTGTATTATGTGTGCACTCTCTATTTTGTGTGATGAATGCATCATGTATTATGTGTGATGAGTGCATTGTCTGTGCACTATTATGTGTGATGATGTTGAGTGTATCATGTGTTTACTGTATGTGTGATGAGTACATTGTTAATTATGTGCCCACTCTATTATGTGTGATGATTGCATTATGTGTTCTGTGTGATTAGTGCATTATGTACATGTGTGAATAGTGTTTTATGTATTATGTGTGATATGTAGGATTGAGTAAAAAGACTTCTTCTGCAACCAGCATCATTGAACTTCAGGCATTCACTAAACCCCATGACATGGCACGAGGCCTATTCACTGTGACTCATGTGGCACCCAGGATGCAGAGGTGATGATTTTCCTCATCTGGCCACCATGGAGAACTAAGGAATCACAAATCTTTTTGCTATGTCTTTGGAGTGTGGGAAGAAACCCACAAAAACACGGGGAGAACATACAGACTCCTTGCAGATGTTATCCTTGGTGGGATTTAAACCCAGCACCGCAGTGCTGCAAGACTACAGTGCTAACCACTGAGCCACCGTGCCATCCTATATATAGTACAGTGCTAACCACTGAGCCACTGTGCCATCCTATATATAGTACAGTGCTAACCACTGAGCCACCGTGCTGTCCTATATATAGTACAGTGTTCACCACTGAAACCGTGCTGCCCAATATATTTTACAGTGCTACCCACTAATCTACCATGCTACCCTATTTATAGTACATTGCTAACCACTGGGCCACGTCCTGCCCTATATATAGTACATTGCTAACCACTGGGCCACCAATCTGCCCCATATATAGTACAGTGCTAACCACTGAGCCACTGTGCTGCCCTACATATAGCACAGTGCTAACCACTGAGCCACTGTGCTGCCCTATATAAAGTACAGTGCTAACCACTGAGCCACCATGCTACCCTATATATAGTACAATGCTAACCACTGAGCCACTATGCTGCCCTATATAAAGTACAGTGCTAACGACTGAGCCACTGTGCTGCCCTATATAAAGTACAGTGCTAACAGATGAGCCACCATGCTGTCCTATATATAGTACAGTGCTAACCACTGAGCCACTATGCTGCCCTAAATATAGTACAGTGCTAACCACTGAGCCACTGTGCTGCCCCATATTATGTGTGATGAGTGCATTGTGTGTAAGAAGTTGTACATATATTTTTATTTACGTCTACTTAAACCACTATTTTTTCTGTTTTCAGCTCACAGTATCTCAAACTCCACAGACCCAGAAATTAGCAGGTACCACGTGCATGGTTATTTATTCTATAGTCTTACTACAGCTCACCCTAACCCTGGCCGTGTATATAAGGCTGCTTTCAGATGGCTATTAGACCCTTCTAGAGATCTATAGGAGATACAGGGGCAATGGATGTAATATACTGAATTGACAGCACTCCCTAAATAAGCACGAGTCAAACAAATAGCCCAGAGAATAATGTCTTTAAAGGGATATTCCCATTTCCACTATCCTGTCCCAATATGTAGTAGGTATAATAATATTAGCAAATACCTCCAATTAGAAATGTAGTATAGTTCTCCTGATATACTGTAGCCATGTCTCTTACCTCATGTGCAGGGCATTGCAGGACCATAGGTGCACAGGAGGGCTTTCTGGTGATTATAGTGCACAAAAGTCTCCTGGAAAGTAGAAAGCCAATGTGTTCTTTATTGTGATGTACAGTTTCTATATCATCAGACTCAACCCCCCGGAGTCCATACTCCCATTACGGGGGCATGAGTAGTCCGCAAATGGGGTTTTATTAAAAAAAAAGGCTTCAAAAGGGAATTTATTAAACTTGGCAAATATAATTCAGACCTTAATCTGCCGCCTTCTGAAAGTGGTCTTACACGTTTTTCAAACTAACTCACTAATAACAGTAATTCCAGATTATAGAGATCGTTACAGTTTATATAGGAGCTATCAGTTGTCATAAATATGCATTTTTTGAATATGCTTGGAGTCAATTTCACTGTTCTCCTGAATTAAGCACCGTTTATCTTTTCATACTTCCTGACATACGGGCCTTGTATGTAAAACTAGATTAGCCAAGTGGGCGTTGCTTCAACCAGAGGCGGATTATAATGAGGGCAATATGTGTACCACCCGGGGCCCGTGGCTTTCTGGGGTGCCCATGGCCAGAATGCCCTCATTATAATGTTTTGGCCAGCAATACATACTTACTTGTCTCCTGTTTTACCAGCGAAAATCACCAGGTACGGAGCTTTCATGGAACTATGCTGGCAGCAATACAGAGCGGCAGCACAGCTACTGGGGAGCTACCGTCACCGACATCATCAGCCGACACTAATGCCAGCATTTATGAGCCGGTATCAAGACCACGTAAAATATAGGACACTATGTGGGGGCTCATACTGTATATAAGAGGCTATGTGGGGGCTCATACTGTATATAGGAGAATGTGTAGGGGCTCATTCCGTATATAGGAGACTATGTGGGGGCTCCTGCTGTATATAGGAGGCTACGAGGGGGCTCATGCTGTATATAGGAGGCTATGTGGGGGCATACTGTATATAGGAGGCTATATGTGGGCTCATGCTGTATATAGGAGGCTATGTGTGGGCTCATGCTGTATATAGAAGGTTATGTGGGGGCTCATGCTGTATATAGGAATATATGTGGGGGCATACTGTATACAGGAGGCTATGTGGGGGCTCATGCTGTATATAGGAGGCTATGTGTGGGCTCATACTGTATATAGAAGGTTATGTGGGGGCTCATGCTGTATATAGGAATATATGTGGGGGCATACTGTATACAGGAGGCTATGTGGGGGCATACTGTATATAGGAGGCTATGTGGGGGCATGCTGTATACAGGAGGCTATGTGGGGGCATACTGTATCTAGGAGGCTATGTGGGGGCATGCTGTATATAGGAGGCTATATGTGGGCTCATGCTGTATATAGGAGGCTATATGTGGGCTCATGCTGTATATAGGAGGCTATGAGGGGGCTTATGCTGTATATCGGAATATATGTGGGGATCATGCTGTATATAGGAGGCTATGTTTGGGCTCATTCTGTATATAGGAGGCTATGTTTGGGCTCATGCTGTATATAGGAGGCTATGTGTGGGCTCATGCTGTATATAGGAGGCTATATGTGGGCTCATGCTGTATATAGAAGGTTATGTGGGGGCTCATGCTGTATATAGGAGACTATGAGCGGCTCATGCTGTATATAGGAGGCTATGTGTGGGCTCATGCTGTATATAGGAGGCTATATGTGGGCTCATGCTGTATATAGAAGGTTATGTGGGGGCTCATGCTGTATATAGGAGGCTATGAGGGGCTCATGCTGTATATAGGAGGCTATGTGTGGGCTCATGCTGTATATAGGAGGCTATGTTTGGGCTCATGCTGTATATAGGAGACTATGAGCGGCTCATGCTGTATATAGGAGGCTATGTGTGGGCTCATGCTGTATATAGGAGGCTATATGTGGGCTCATGCTGTATATAGAAGGTTATGTGGGGGCTCATGCTGTATATAGGAGGCTATGAGGGGCTCATGCTGTATATAGGAGGCTATGTGTGGGCTCATGCTGTATATAGGAGGCTATGTTTGGGCTCATGCTGTATATAGGAGGCTATATGTGGGGATCATGCTGTATATAGGAGGCTATGTTTGGGCTCATGCTGTATATAGGAGGCTATGTGTGGGCTCATGCTGTATATAGGAGGCTATGTGTGGGCTCATGCTGTATATAGGAGGCTATGTGTGGGCTCATGCTGTATATAGAAGGTTATGTGGGGGCTCATGCTGTATATAAGAGGCTATGAGGGGCTCATGCTGTATATCGGAATATATGTGGGGATCATGCTGTATATAGGAGGCTATGTGTGGGCTCATGCTGTATATAGAAGGTTATGTGTGGGCTCATGCTGTATATAGAAGGTTATGTGGGGGCTCATGCTGTATATAGGAGGCTATGAGGGGCTCATGCTGTATATCGGAATATATGTGGGGATCATGCTGTATATAGGAGGCTATGTTTGGGCTCATGCTGTATATAGGAGGCAATGTGGAGGCTCATGCGTGAGCTCATACTGTATATAGGGAGATATCAGCATACTTAATTCTGCTCAATATTAAGTGATACAATTAATATTACTATAAAATTAATATGTGAATATTAATATTGAACAGAATTAATTTCAGCCTTTTGGTTCAGCCCTGTCTCAGTCATGGTCTCTCATGTGGCCCCTTGGAAAAATTAAAGGGAACCTGTCACCAGTTTTTTATTGTATGAGCTAATACCACCATCATCCTTCGCAGCTATGCTGAAATCTAAAAAGTGGTATATTATGCCCTGACCCCCCCTGTATATCCCCAAAAAAACCTGTTCAATAACTCCCACGTTGTATGCAAATGCAACCAATCCGGTCTGATGCGCGTCATTGCAGCGGCTCCTGTCCCTCCTCCTAATCGCTGTCCTCCCAATGTGATTGATGTAGATGATGTGTCTTGTGTCATCCACATAGCCGGACATAATCTCGCACATGCGCAGGGAGATCATGGTTCGCGCAGGCGCACTTTGCTCTGTACTGCTGCGAGCATGCGCAGTTAGGTTTCCAGGCTCTGCCCGCAGCAGTACAGAGCAAAGTGTGCCTGCGTAAACCGCAATCTCCCTGCGCATGTGCGAGATTTTGTTCAGCTATGTGGATGACGCAGGATGTATCATCGACATCAGCATATGTGCTAAGGATGGTGGTGATATTAGCTCATACACTAAAAAACTGGTGACCGATTCCCTTTAGTTTCCACCCCTGCTCAATTATGTCTCGCACTATTTTATGTATAGCGCTATACATAAGGGGGAAAAAATTGCACTTGTGCGTTAATCACGTGACCAATCACATGATCTATAAAGGGGGTCGTGTGATACCAATGCCCATGATGCCCATGATACATCAGGGCTGGTCATCTGCTAAATTGCCCAAGGCCCTGGTTACTCTTAATCTGCCTTGGGGACCAGGCCCACTTGGCTAAAATGAGTATGCAGAGGGAGAGAGCCATATCACCGATTTAAAAAGGTGCAGGAACAAAAACAAACCCCAATGTCAGATTCAGGAGAACAGCGGCATTACACCAGGTACAAAGAAGTACATATTCATGGCAAGTGACAGGTTCTCTATAAAGAGAACTGATTGACCATATTTTGCCATTTGTACACTTGCAACATTTGACTATTGATTTACTGTGATATTAAGCTGACATACTGGATTTTAAATGCACAATCAGCTGATGATTCGATACAGTAATGATGAGCGGGCACTACCATGCTCGAGTGCTCGGTACTTGTAACTAGTGATGAGTGAGGACTACCATGCTCAAGGACTCAGTACTTGTAACTAGTGATGAGCGGGCACTACCATGCTCAAGGACTCAGTACTCGTAACTAGTGATGAGTGAGCACTACCATGCTCGAGGGCTTGGTACTCGTAACAAGTGATGAGTGAGCATGGTAGTGCTCCCTCTTCACTAGTTAAGGGAAACCGAGCACCCGGGCATGGTAGTGCTCACTCATCAATAGTTACAAGTACCAAGCACCTGAGCATGGTAGTGCCCGCTCATCACTAGTTATGAGTACTGAGCACCCGAGCATGGTAGTGCCCGCTCATCACTAGTTACGAGTACAGAGCTCCTGAGCATGGTAGTGCCCGCTCATCACTAGTTACAAGTACTGAGCACCCGAGCATGGTACTGCCCGCTCATCACTAGTTACGAGTACAGAGCACCCGAGCATGGTAGTGCCTGCTCATCACTAGTTATGAGTACTGAGCACCCGAGCATGGTACTGCCCGCTCATCACTAGTTACGAGTACAGAGCACCCGAGCATGGTAGTGCCTGCTCATCACTAGTTATGAGTACTGAGCACCTGAGCATGGTAGTGCTCGCTCATCACTAGTTACAAGTACTGAGCACCCGAGCATGGTAGTGCCCGCTCATCACTAGTTACGAGTACAGAGCACCTGAGCATGGTAGTGCCTGCTCATCACTAGATACGAGTACCGAGCACCTGAGCATGGTAGTGCCCGCTCATCACTAGTTACGAGTACAGAGCACCTGAGCAGAGTAGTGCCCACTCATCACTAGTTACGAGTACAGAGCACCTGAGCATAGTAGTGCCCGCTCATCACTAGTTACAAGTACAGAGCACCTGAGCATAGTAGTGCCCGCTCATCACTAGTTACGAGTACAGAGCACCTGAGCATAGTAGTGCCCGCTCATCACTAGTTACGAGTACAGAGCACCTGAGCATAGTAGTGCCCGCTCATCACTAGTTACGAGTACAGAGCACCTGAGCATAGAAGTGCCCGCTCATCACTAGTTACGAGTACAGAGCACCTGAGCATGGTAGTGCCCGCTCATCACTAATTACGAGTACAGAGCACCTGAGCATGGTAGTGCCCGCTCATCACTAATTACGAGTACAGAGCACCTGAGCATGGTAGTGCCCGCTCATCACTAGTTATGAGTACAGAGCACCTGAGCATGGTAGTGCCCGCTCATCACTAGTTACAAGTACAGAGCACCTGAGCATGGTAGTGCCCGCTCATCACTAGTTACGAGTACTGAGCACCTGAGCATGGTAGTGCTCGCTCATCACTAGTTACGAGTACTGAGCACCTGAGCATGGTAGTGCCCGCTCATCACTAGTTACGAGTACTGAGCACCCGAGCATGGTAGTGTCCACTCATCACTAGTTACGAGTACTGAGCACCTGAGCATGGTAGTGCCCGCTCATCACTAGTTACGAGTACTGAGCACCTGAGCATGGTAGTGCCCGCTCATCACTAGTTACGAGTACTGAGCACCTGAGCATGGTAGTGCCCGCTCATCACTAGTTACGAGTACAGAGCACCTGAGCATGGTAGTGCCCGCTCATCACTAGTTACGAGTACTGAGCACCCGAGCATGGTAGTGCCCGCTCATCACTAGTTACGAGTACTGAGCACCCGAGCATGGTAGTGCCCGCTCATCACTAGTTACGAGTACAGAGCACCTGAGCATGGTAGTGCCCGCTCATCACTAGTTACGAGTACTGAGCACCCGAGCATGGTAGTGCCCGCTCATCACTAGTTACGAGTACTGAGCACCCGAGCATGGTAGTGCCCGCTCATCACTAGTTACGAGTACCGAGCACCTGAGCATGGTAGTGCCCACTCATCACTAGTTACGAGTACCGAGCACCTGAGCATGGTAGTGCCCGCTCATCACTAGTTACGAGTACCGAGCACCTGAGCATGGTAGTGCCCGCTCATCACTAGTCATCATCAGTTCGACAGAAACTTTAAGGACACAGTCACACATTGTATGATAGGAGGAGATTAAATATTCTAGTGCATTTCTGGCATTGCCACCATTAGTTTTAGAATAATATTCCATGAATAATGTCAGCAATGCCAGAAATGTGTCAGACTATTTAATCTCCTCCTATCAAGGAATTTCTGGCATTGCTGCATTTAGTCATAGAATGTTATTCTATAACTATGGGCTGGAACGCCAGAAACGTGTCAAACCGATAAAAATCGATAGTGAATGTGTTGAGGAAGAAGAAGAAAGAATCTCCAGTGTGGAACCATAGAGACACCACTGCCTCCATGGAAAAGACTTATATAAATGGACATCAGATACAATATGACTTTTTTATTCTACATATTAAATAGGAGAGGTTCATTACAGATCTTACAATAAACACTGATCCATAATACAGGCATGCGCATGAAACAGTGTAGCAATAAGTCAATGGACGTTTCAGAATATATTTCGGCACATAAATACATTGTATCTGTACCCAGAGCAATCGCGGGCAGGGAAGCCATTGCTTATCCTGCTTTTACTTATCTGCCACTGTACAATACACATATCCGTCACAGTAACACACACTACTGTCACTTTAACACTTTCAATATCAGTCCTGGGAAATGTTCAGCCATCTGTCAACGTAACGATGATGAAACACCCCCGTTATCATCTGCAGATGTTAGGTTGTAAAGTTTTGGGGTTTTTGAGATTTTTTTTTCGAAATGTTGACTTAGCATTTCCTGTTTTCCCCCGAATTAATAGTTTTCTATAGAAATACGTCGCTTTTGGCAGTGTCCCATTGCCTGCATAGAGCATAGCTACTCCTACGTATGTCTGTAAGGAGCACTCAATCCATTCTATTTCGTGTGACCTGCATTTGGCCACAAGTTCATCTACAGACAATGTTGGGATTGAAATTTCTTAGACACTAGATTGCATCTAAATAATTCTAGACATACAGAAATGAAAGGGTTAATCCCGAAATCATAATTTATAGGGTAGGGAATGGGGCTCTGGAACCCGGTGTCACGCAAGAGCACGTCTAGGCACAAGACGGCGACGAGGGGAAGGACTCGTATAGGGACGTTAGAGAACATCAGGGTTCAGACACAGGATAGTGTCAAGAGATGTCCCAATCCCCGCTCCCTATCATCAGGTCCTTACTCACACACATAGATACAAAGGGAGAGGAAGGCCCTGATGATAGGGAGCGAGGGTCGGGACACCTCCTGGCACTATCCTGTGTCTGAACCCTGATCTCCCCTAACGTCCCTATACAAGTCCTTCCCCTCGTCGCCGTTGCGTGCCTAGTCCCCATCTGTCCCTCCACTCACCTGGCTAGTATGAAGGCCAGGGAGTACACTAAACTACACCACTATGATAGTCCGACACAGGGGATCATAGACAGACAGGGGAACATAGACAAAAAGATATATATAGAGGAGGAGAAAACCAGCACTTCTATAAAGTAAACATAAAAAGTCTTACTTTATTGAAATTCCATTAAAAGGAATAAAGGATACAAAATTTATGACATTCTGTCCCGTTTCTGGCCATGTAATTTTGGATCCTTTATTCCTTTTAATTGAATTTCAATAAAGTAAGACTTTTTTATATTTTACCGTATGGTAATACTGGTTTACTCCTCCTTTTTATATTTCACGCTGTGTGTGTTGGTGGGTCACCAGCACCCATCCGTGGCATTTCTCAGAGCCATATCTTTACAGCAAGGGATGGTTAGCTATTTCCCCAGACTTTACACATGGAAATACTTCAGTTTCAAAGCTGCAGCCGGACACCAAGGCTGCAGGCAACAAGACTCCAACAGCTACATGAAGCTTCCTGCCTTCCAAGGTGGTCAGTTCAGAATGAATGTCTATAACCGGCATCAGAAGATGGGACATGTGACTATTTAAAGGGAATGGGAGTGGTCACAAACCGGTTGCACCTGAGATGAATTAACAAGAAACTACCAGCAAGGGAAGGTCATTAATCTTTGCTGCACCAAAAATAAAGCAACTACATATAAAATCCAGGGTCTAAAAAGCTCACATCCCAAACCTGTTACAAGTCTTCCAAGGACAGGAGACCCTGTGACACCTGGGAACCTGATACTAATTGTATTATAAGATAAGATCATTTTAAAGTGAATCCAAAATTATTGCTAGCATTATAATTCTGAATTTTCAAATAGGGATTTGGAGCAGAGTATTATTTTCTTAATCTCTACATTGGCAAAAAATTACCAGTAATCCCGACCACTAGAGGGCGCTCAGGAGCTGGCAGCATGCTGGCATACATTGCACTCAATAATTGAATACTCTGCAATAAACTCCTACTGGAAATACAGAAAAAATTGCCATCAAAATTTTTTTTTTTTAAGTCTATCCGTTTTATTAAAAAAAAAAAAAAAGAGTCGTGAACACTAATTAATATTAATATTTAATTAATTAATAAATAAATCCAGAGTTTTGGATCTAAAATAACACGGTGTTAAAAGTTGGACATTCACAATAAAACATTAACAAATTATTCCCCCCCCCCTCTGTATTGTGAGAAGTATGCTGGTTATTAGTTCATGGGGGTCAGCGGTGTTAATTGCTGGGCCCCGGATCTATTATATAACAATAAGTCATGTGTGCGGGCAGCTTTGGTTAGGCGCTCTTTATCTCTTTCTTCTATAGTCCGCCATACATACCATGAAAAGCCGTATGGATTAGCGCTGGGGGAAGGTTCTCCTAAGTGACATAATAACACAATTGTTGTGGTGTGTGTTTTGCAGGCCATGAATGGAAGGATATATTTAACATGAGCAAGTGCCAGCCTCGATGGGTCCTCCTTAATCTGCTAACTGAGTTTCCACAGTTTTCAGACGTTCTCTTCAAGCCTCCATGTGTGTCCGTCCAGCGCTGTGCGGGCTGCTGCCTGGATGAAGCTCAGAGCTGCTTCCCCGTACAGGCACATGTCATCAAAATGCAGGTGATTGACATTAGTACTATTAATAAAATCATATAAAATATGGCTTCATAACAGTATATTTAATCACAATGGGGGATGTATGTGCCAGAATGGGGGACATACTGTATATACCAGGAAGGTGACCACTATGGGGGGCATGTGTACCAGGATGGTTCCAGAAAGGGGGATATATCTACCAGGAAGGGACCAAGAGGGGGGACATATATACCAGGATGGTCCCAGGAAGGGGGACATATCTACCAGAAGGGGACCAGGATGGGAGACATATATACCAGGATGGTTCCAGAAAGGGGGACATATATACCTGGAAGGGGCCCAGGATGGGTGACATATATACCAGGATGGTCTCAGGATGGGGAACATATATACCAGGATGGTTCCAGAAAGGGGGACATATCTACCAGGAAGGGACCAGGATGAGGGACATATATACCAGGATGGTTCCAGAAAGGGGGACATATATACCAGGAAGAGACCAGGATGAGGGACATATATACCAGGATGGTTCCAGAAAGGGGGACATATATACCAGGAAGAGACCAGGATGAGGGACATATATACCAGGATGGTTCCAGAAATGGGGACATATCTACCAGGAAGGGACCAGGATGAGGGACATATATACCAGGATGGTCCCAGAAAGGGGGACATATATACCAGGAAGGGACCAGTATGGGGGGGCATATATACCAGGATGGTTCCAGAATGGGGGACATACTATATATACCAGGAAGGTAACCACGATGGGGGGCATATATACCAGGATGGTCCCTGGAAGGGAGACATATATACCTGGAAGGGGCCCAGGATGGGTGACATATATACCAGGATGGTCCCACGATGGGGAACATATATATTTGGAAGGGGCCAGGCTGGTGGAGCATATATACCAGGAAGGATCCCAGGACAGGTAACATACAGTTTATTACAAAAGAGAGTACACCCCTCACAGTTTTATAAATATTTTATTATATCTTTTCATGGGGCAACACTGAAGAAATGACAGTTTGATACAATGTAAATTTGGTGCCCTGTAAATAACTGAACACACAGTCATTAATATCTAAACTGCTGTCAACAAAAGTGAGTACACCCCTAAGTGAAAATGGCCAAATTGTGCCCAAAATGTTAATATTTTGTGTGGCCACCATTATTTATAATCACTACCCTAATTCTCTAGAGTATGGAGTTGACTAGAGCTTCACATGAGACGCTGGATCCTCTTCCATCCCCCATGACAACATCACAGAACTAGTGGATGTTAGGGACCTTGTGCTCCTCCATCTTCAATTTGCGGATGCCCCATAGATGCTCAATAGGGTTTAAGTCTGGAGACGCTTTACCCTCAGTATGTCTAGCAAGGCAGTGTTAGTCCTGGAGGTGTGTTTGGGGTCATTATCATGTTGGAATCCTGCCCTGTGACCCAGTTTCTAAACGGATGGGATCATGCTCTGCTTCAGTATGCCACAGTTGGTATTCATGGTTCCCTCAATGAACTATAGCTCCCCACAGGTGGCAGCCCCAAACCATGACACTCCTACCACCATGCCTGACTGTAGGTAGGACACTCTTGTCTTTGTCCTCCTCACCTGGTTGCCACCACACACGCTTGACACCATCTGTTTATCTTGGTCTCATAAGACCACAGAAGATGGTCCAGTAATCCATGTCCTTAGTCTACTTGTCTTCAGCAAACTGTTTGTCTTGTGCTTCATCATTAGAAGAGGCAGATATAGAACTCCACCTGCATCAGACAGAATGGAAAAGTCACACTGCAATTACTAAATCATGAATTTCAATATTTTACTTTTTTTCAGGTTCAGGTTCATAAAAACCACCCGCAACCAGAGCTAACAGAAATCTCTGTTATTCAACACACAGAATGTGAATGCAGGTACATACATGATGTGTATAACTTTTGAGCTTTGCATAATGGACATGTTGCGGTAGTAGGTTCATCCTGTTATCGATGGACAAGCTTCCATACAGGTTGGATGAAAATGTTCCAACAAACGATTGTCCGTCAATGACTAGATACATAATAGACTACATAGGCCAGGATTGGATTTTTTTTAACTGATGATGCAGCCAGTGCCGACCATTGGCCAAGAAAAATCCTTCATGCCAGACTGGTGTTTTGAATGAATGATTATGTACAATCATTGGTCGGTGGATGGTCAAAATGAACACTCGAACCATACATTGATCTCTGTTAAACTTTACCCCAATCTGTATGAGCGTCGGTAGGACATTCATTAATATTAGAGATCCATATGTCAATATTATCAATTATTAATATTAGAATCTTCTCCTACAATGCAGATGAGTGACGGATAGATACTATATGTAGAACAGCAACCATGGTATAGAAGATCGATCCAGCAAAGTATCTAAAAAAAAACTTAGCATTTATTGCATATATTAAAATGCATGAAAATTACTAAACAGTGTGGGGTAATAATGCGGAACCGCACATATGTGTCACACCAGCTACGGGGAAGTACCAAGCGAACGGCAATAGGGAAGGGAATATGGTGACCCCTGACCGAACCTACTGCTGGTCCCTGGGGTCCCTCATTATCCTAGATAGGATCTGCACCTATGCGCCGAGCCGGATACCTGACCCTAGGTATCCCTAGTGCTGGACCCTAAATAGGGAACGGGTGGGATGAGCTCTTCGTCAAGACCACTAAACAATAGAGAAGACACAAGGAGGACACACTGGGGGAAAAGCATGAACTACTTATCCACAAATGACTCAGATAGAAGTTTAGCAAACTTTTCAGCAACGACACCACAGAGGGGTACAAGCCACCTGCTTGCAACCAAGGCCTGAATGGACTGAAAAATATCAATAGTGCCAACCCAAGGAAGGAAGGGGTATATAAGCACCAGAAAATGCTGATGATCAGCAGCTGGGTGGAAGGCGAGCTCCTGCTGGGTCCAAAAGTGGGAGAGATAAATCAAGCAGGAAAGCTACCTATACCAATGAATACTGACAGCAGGAACAATGGAAAGTCAGGGAGCATTCTGCGCAGCCAAACGCTGTGACCTTCTATGGCCAGAAACCACATGACTGTCTGTCAGCCGTGATACACCTGTGACAATATGAAGCAGTAGATGCAGGCCTATGTGTTTTGACATTGCGTCTTATTCATGGTCAGACCATGAATTTTATTGCAGTTGCTGAAAAAAAAAAGCACCATGGCACAACATGTCAATTCAGCCTCAGGCTGTGTTTCCACATGAAATTTTATGGTGTTGTGCCACATGCCCAAAGGCCAAGGAAAAAAACAGCCTATAATTTACCATAGTATACCGCCATACATCTACCAACTGGCCCTAGATTCTTCGTACTTGCACGATCATCATGTGACCCACCGAGATTCCATGATTGTGATTTCTAGATGTCAGCAAAGTGCACAAGCCATTTTGTTTTATTGATAAAAAAAGATTTTTCACTTGAAAAGAAATTTTAAAGAATATACTTAAAGGAAAGGTGCCGCGTTTTTTTATTTTTGTATTAATAATAGTGATAATTATGAAAGCAAGTATTTTTAATACAAATTAAATTCACTGTTTATTTAGTTTTTATTTCATTCTAGTTTTACCGAAGCACTGGGGGCTGCCATCTTGGATTTGCTGTGGGTAACGACAGTTACCTCCCTTATGGCAGCCCTCTGTGCATTGACCCTGATAGTTGGACTCCGACCCCTATTCTTATTACAGGAGAGCTCCCTGCTGTCATCTGGACAAGCCCCTTGGGCTGTCCAGATCACAGCAGAGGGAGGAGATCAGCGCCATCTATGTAAAGCTCACAGCATATACTGTGTACTCCACTTTCCCCCTGTCACCCGCCAGGATGGATGGGGTGAGTACCGGTGTCGGGCAGCGGTGATTGCACCGTAACTGATCCTGGCGTGCTGCTCCCCACTCTGCCACTCACCCCCACCCCACTCTGCCGCTCACCCCCACCCCACTCTGCCGCTCACCCCCACCCCACTTTGCCACTCATCCACACCCCACTTTGCCGCTCACCCCCACGGACTCCGCTCACTCCCTCCCTCCCTCGCTGCTCACCCCCCCTTCGGTGCTCACCTCGGGCCTCCGCTGCTTGCTGGTATGTACTGTGATCGCTTACAGGACAGGCTGCCGGGGGCGCAGGTCTGAGGTGAGTGCATGCGGCTGGGAGCGGTGATCTACAGACTGAGCAGCACTACACTACGAATAACCCCTCCTCGCAGCATGTCACCTCGGACCTCCAATCCCAGCCGGCAGCATAGTATATGGGGACGCGGGATACAGTGAGACAGTCAGCAGGACATAGGGAAACAGTCAGCGGGGCATAGGGAAACAGTCAGCGGGGCATTGGGAAACAGGCAGCGGGGCATTGGGAAACAGGCAGCGGGGCATTGGGAAACATGCAGCGGGGCATTGGGAAACAGGCAGCGGGGCATTGGGAAACAGGCAGCGGGGTATAGCGAAACAGCGAGGCATAGGGAAACAGTCAGCAGGGCACAGGGAAACAGTCAGCAGGGCACGGGGAAACAGTCAGCAGGGTATTGGGATACAGGCAGCGGGGCATAAGGAAATAGTTAGCGAGGCATAGGGAAACAGTCAGCGGGGCATAGGGAAACAGTCAGCGGGGCATTGGGAAACAGTCAGTGGGGCATTGGGTTACAGTTAGGCGCGAGATCCAGTGGAACACTATGCAGCTGGCATTAGTGACACTTTAGACATATTAGGATCACTTTGCGGACACCAACAAATTGGCTCCACACTGTAATCCTAAACTTCATCTTCCCTTATCCTTATGGAAACCCCCAGATTGGAAGGGGGGGTGACATTACACACAGGAGAGTAGATTCCGCCCACTTTTACTGCAGCTGTAATGTGAGCTAGTTCTACAGTAGCTCTGCAGCAGGATTTCAGCAGCTGCTCCCCCTAGTGTTTAAGAGTTAAAAATATCAAACTTTAATTTTTTTTTTAGATTTTTCTCAATTAAAAACAAATAATATTATTTAAACATAACATTAAAACATTAATACTTTATATTTTGTCAGTTATTGATTTTTTTTTTTTTACGACACCTTTCCTTTAATTAAATACTTGTCAAAACAATTATGGTACTTAATTAGTGATGAGCGAGTACTAAAAAGCTCGGGTGCTCGAAGCTCGGGCCGAGCCTCCCAAGATACTCGTGTACTCGGCCCGAGCACCGAGCCCAATGTTATCCTATGGGAGACCCGAGTATTTTTGTGAAATGACCACCGGCAGCATGTAGAAACCCTAAAAATGGCACAAAAGTCTCCGAAGAGTGCTCAAATGACATGGCAACAGCATGGGGAAGACCCCTTGAAGCATTTATCACTCAAAAGTCACAGCTGTGAACAATTTAGTCCGCGTTTTACGCCATTTTTACGGACTCACCAGAAAACCTTCCAAAATGACACCAAAATGAATTTTCATGGCGGAAATGTTAAGGGCACATAACCAATAGTGAGATAGAGCTAATGTATGTTACTTTTTGAGATTACTACATGAAAGATTTTACGTAAAACATTGTGTGGCACTCCGATGTCCCTGAGAAGAGACGTACATGAAGGCCTCTGAGTCTAATGTGCCCATTTTGAGGAAGTGAGTCTTTGTAGTATTTTCCTTTGCCAGGGCAGTCCAAAATTGTGAGGTTCACCAATGCCCCTGCATACAGACGTGCATGATGGCCTGTAAACCTGAAGTGCCCATTGGAAGGAAGTGGGTCTATTGTAGTATAGCCCTTAGGCAGGGCAGCCAAAAATTGGGAGGCTCCACGTTGTCCCTGGATAGAGACGTGCATGAGGGCCTGTAAACCTGAAGTGCCCATTGGAAGGAAGTGGGTCTATTGTAGTATAGCCCTTAGGCAGGGCAGCCAAAAATTGGGAGGCTCCACGTTGTCCCTGGATAGAGACGTGCATGAGGGTCTGTAAACCTGAAGTGCCCATTGGAAGGAAGTGGGTCTATTGTAGTATAGCCCTTAGGCAGGGCAGCCAAAAATTGGGAGGCTCCACGTTGTCCCTGGATAGAGACGTGCATGAGGGCCTGTAAACCTGAAGTGCCCATTGGAAGGAAGTGGGTCTATTGTAGTATAGCCCTTAGGCAGGGCAGCTAAAAATTGGGAGGCTCCACGTTGTCCCTGGATAGAGACGTGCATGAGGGCCTGTAAACCTGAAGTGCCCATTGGAAGGAAGTGGGTCTATTGTAGTATAGCCCTTAGGCAGGGCAGCCAAAAATTGGGAGGCTCCACGTTGTCCCTGGATAGAGACCTGTTAGGTTCTTAGTGCCTCCGTGCTTGCATTTAAAAACCGCATGTGTGTGCCTGTTGGTGGCAGCTTTCCGCTGCACTTGTGTGCGTTTTGCAAAAACTTGGATATAACGCACAAGTCTAGTGAATACACATCAGCACAGCATTGCAAAATGCACAAGGGCGTTGTCAACGAACAAGGAAGTGGACGTGATGGTGGTGCAGGCAGAGACCGAGGTCGTGTGCAAGCTCTAATTTCGCCACATCAAAGGGCCACATCTGCTCGCTCGCACGTCCTGTCCCAAATTCTTGGGGACCGCAGCAGTACACCGCTCTTGAACCAAGACCAGTGTCAACAGGTTGTTAGTTGGATAGCGGATAATGCTTCCAGTCAGATTGGCACCACCACAAACACTCTGTCTTCCACACGGTCAAGTGTCAGTAGCCGTGATACTGCACCGCACATTTCAGAACCTGATCCTCCTTCCTACCACCAGGCTGAGTACACGTCCTCCTCGGACATTAATGATCCCACACTTGGACACTCGGAAGAGCTGTTCACGTTTCCATTCGCACATTCTGGCCTCTCGCCAGCTCATGTTGAAGTGGGTCATGAGGAGATCGTATGTACAGATGCCCAAATATTTGAGCAGCCACGTTCTCACGAAGTTGGCAACGTGTCTCAACAAGGGGTGGACGATGATGAGACACAATTGTCAGGAAGTCAGGAGGAGGAGCAGGGTGCGGAAGAGGAAGACGACTTGGTGGATGATCCAGTAACTGACCCAACCTGGCAGGAGGATATGCAGAGCGAGGACAGCAGTGCACAGGGGGAGGGAGGCGTAGCATCCCAACAGGCAGTAAGAAGCACAATTATATAACGCACAAGTCTAGTGAATACACGTCAGCACAGCATTGCAAAATGCGCAAGGGCGTTGGCAAGGAACAAGGAAGTGGACGTGATGGTGGTGCAGGCAGAGGCCGAGGTCGTGGGCAAGCTCTAATTTCGCCACAACAGAGGGCCACATCTAGTCGCTCGCACGTCCTGTCCCAAATTCTTGGGGACCGCAGCAGTACACCGCTCTTGAACCAAGACCAGTGTCAACAGGTTGTTAGTTGGATAGCGGATAATGCTTCCAGTCAGATTGGCACCACCACAAACACTCTGTCTTCCACACGGTCAAGTGTCAGTAGCCGTGATACTGCACCGCACATTTCAGAACCTGATCCTCCTTCCTACCACCAGGCCGAGTACACGTCCACGGACATTACTGATCCCACACTTGGACACTCGGAAGAGCTGTTCGTTCACGTTTCCATTCACACATTCTGGCCTCTCGCCAGCTCCTGTTGAAGTGGGCCATGACGAGATTGTATGTACAGATGCCCAAATATTTGAGCAGCCACGTTCTCACGAAGTTGGCAACGTGTCTCAACAAGGGGTGGACGATGATGAGACACAATTGTCAGGAAGTCAGGAGGAGGAGCAGGGTGCGGAAGAGGAAGACGACGTGGTGGATGATCCAGTAACTGACCCAACCTGGCAGGAGGATATGCAGAGCGAGGACAGCAGTGCACAGGGGGAGGGAGGCGTAGCATCCCAACAGGCAGTAAGAAGCAGGGTGGTGGCCCCAGGCAGACATCAGGCAACTGTTCCCCGGAACAACACGACACAAGGTGCCTGTACAAATGTTAGGTCTTCCCGAGTCTGGCAGTTTTTTAAGTTGGCTCCAGATGATTCTAAAAAGGCCATTTGCAACACCTGCCGTGCCAGCATCAGCAGGGGTACCAAAACTAGCAGCCTGACCACCACCAGCATGATCAGGCACATGTCAGCCAATCACCCGACTTTGTGGGATGTACAACAGAGTCGAGGAGCAGTGCTTGCTGATGTCACTGCTTCGTCTTCGCTTGTTGTGCATGCGAGCCAATCCCCTGTCCATGCTGCCCGAGAACAAGCCTCCTCCGGCCCTGCACCTGCAGTTACCCACGCAGAAATAACACCATCATCAAGCACGTCCTTGTCCCAGCGCAGCGTTCAGTTATCCATTCAGCAAACCTTTGAACGCAGGCGCAAATACACTGCCAACGCCCCACATGCCACACTTCTAAATGCTAACATTTCGCGACTGCTTGCGCTGGAAATGTTGCCTTTTAGGCTGGTTGAGACAGAAGCATTCCGCTACCTGATGGCGGCAGCTGTCCCACATTACTCGTTCCCAGCCGCCACTATTTCTCCCGGTGTGCCGTCCCCGCATTGCATAACCACGTGTCACAAAACATCACACGTGCCCTGAACAACGCTGTTTCAGCCAAAGTCCACCTAACCACAGACACGTGGACAAGTGCATGTGGGCAAGGCCGCTACATCTCGTTGATGTCACACTGGGTTAATATTGTGGAAGCTGGGACCCAGTCTGAGCGAGGGACGGAACACGTCCTTCACACACCAAGTTTTGCAGGCCCTACCTCAGTCAGGGTTTCACCCACACTCTACAGCTCCGGAATGTCATGCTCCTCAGCCTCCTCCTCCTCCTGCGCATCCTCATCCACTTTACCCTACACACCAGTCCCAAGCTGGAAGTGTTGCGGGCGGAGGAGGGGACGCTGCGCTCTCCCACTGCTCGGGTCCGGCTGCCGCTGCTCTACGGCTGCTGCTGCTCTGTGGCTCGAGCGATGGCCGGATCCCGGGGACTCAAGCGGCGCTCATTGCCCATGAGTGAAAAGGGGTCGTTTGGGTTTTGGGGATATTGTCCGTGACGCCATCCACGGTTGTGGTGATTGTGTGGACACCACCGCTGCTCTGGACGGGGATCCCGGGAGCCTGTGACAGGGAGCAGCTTTGTTGTTATTTCTCCACGCCGCGGGTCGGGTAGGGGGGTTGGTTGTCCCAGGGCCCGGTGATGGGGTAGAGATGGATGACAGGCGGGTTGCGGGGCCTGATGAGGTGCAAGGTCGCAGGGGCAGCGCTGTGCCGCACGGCACGGAGGTACTCACTCAGCCCAATGATGATGACACAGTTCACGGTAAAACAAGTGGCTGGATGGACGGGTCCCTCGGACGGCTGCGGTTGTTCCTCCCTGCAGGTTAGTGATGACTGTCTCTCCCTGCACCTAAGTTCAGTGTTGGTAGTGATGGTTTCCCACCGGTAACCCGCTCCCCGACCTGGATATGGGCCGGAGGAGCCCCTTTTGCCCACAGGCGCTGGCCCTGGGAGACGGTTGCCCTTGGCGGTGGCGGTGTCTCCCCTTCACGGTTGGACGGTTGCCTTCTATCGTGACTTGGCTGTTTGGAAACCCTGAGGTCCCCTTCACTAACGGATTTGGCAAATTCACGGCGACACCAAGCCTTGCCGGGATCCGAAAGGCCCCTGCCAATGGTGCTGGCTTCTCTTTGTATACCGGTCCGGTACGGCCGGGTCACCACCCGTCCACGGTCCTTACGGCAGACTCCAATCGGCCTCCACTGCAGACGGTCACCACATCCTGCCAACCTTGCTGTCCTGTCCGGGCCACACACCCGGACCAACTTCAGGCTCTTTGCTGTCACTTTTCTCCTCTCTACTACTTTCCTCCTTCAACTTCCTTAGCTTAACTCTCACTGCCTGTGTTGTCCCTCCTCCTTGGTGGGTGGAGACCAACCGCCTGGCTCCACCCCCTGGTGTGGACAACAGCCCCTGGGGAAGGCAACAAGGATTTTGTGTTTTGACTATGATATGCCTGCAGGGAGTGTGGGGTGTGTAAGTGTTGTGCTCTGTGGCCCCTGGCTTGTCCAGGGCGACACAGAAGCACTGCAGCACTGCCTCGGCGAAGCGGCAACAGGCTGTGCTGAAGCTAATCTGCATAGGTGACAAACCCCACAATGCAGAAGAGGTGTGGACAGCTCTGAAACAGCAGGCAGATCACTGGCTCACACCTCTGAACCTAAAGCCAGGAAAGGTCGTGTGTGACAATGGCCGGAACCTGGTGGCGGCTTTGAGGCGAGGCCAGCTGACACATGTTCCATGCGTGGCCCATGTTCTCAACCTCGTGGTTCAGCGGTTTCTAAAGTCATACCCAGAGCTGTCTGATCTGCTGGTAAAAGTTCGCCGCCTGTCTGCACATTTTCGAAAGTCACCTACTGCTTCAGCCGGCCTTGCTGGCTTTCAGCGCCATTTGCATCTTCCGGCTCACAGACTGGTGTGTGATGTCCCCACGCGTTGGAATTCAACTCTGCACATGTTGGTCAGGATATGTGAGCAGAAGAGGGCAGTTGTTGAGTACCTGCATCACCTAAGCCGTAGGGAAATGGGTCAAACTCCACACATAACACCTGAGGAGTGGAGATGGATGTCCGACCTATGTACCATCCGCCAAAACTTTGAGGACTCCACCAAGATGGTGAGCGGCGATGACGACATTATTAGCGTCACCATACCGCTTCTCTGCCTTCTAAAATGGTCTCTGCTCAAAAAACAACCATGATGCATTGCAGGCGGAGCGCGATGAGTTTGAGCAAGAAACAGTAGTGGGTGTGGGTGATAACACACAGCCCAGCCTCGTCTCATCACAACGTGCAGTGGAGGACTATGACGAGGAGGAGGATGAAGACATGGAGCAACTCTCTGGCCAAATTGAGGATATGACATGCAGTCATATCCTCGGTTCAGCGTGGCTGGCCAGAGGACAGGGTAGATGATGAGGAGGAGGAGGAGGAGGACAGCATGTTCAGTCATCGTGTTGGTCAGGATACTGAAGTGATGGCTGTTAAGAGTCTGGCACACATGGCTGACTTTATGGTAAGCTGCCTGTCTCGTGACCCTCGCGTTAAGAACATCTTGGCCGACAATCATTACTGGTTGGTAACACTGTTAGACCCACGCTACAAGGAGAACTTTATGTCTCTTATTCCCGAGGCGGAGAGGTCAGGAAAAATGCAGCAGTTCCAGAAGGCCATAGTCACGGGAGTAGGCAAAGCATTCCCCTCACAAAACGATAGCGGCATAGGTCAGGAATCAGTGGACAACCAAGGCGTACAGCCGAGAGGGGCACAAGTCCAATCCGCCAGAGGTAGGGGAACAGTCTTTAAGATGTGGGACAGTTTTCTCAGCCCCTCACATACCACAGCCCCTGAGGTGCGGGGTAGTGCCACAAGAAATCCTAAGTTTGCCCAGATGCTCAAGGAGTACCTTGCAGATCAAACAACTGTACTCTGACATTCCTCTGTGCCTTACAATTAATGGGTATCCAAGCTGGACACGTGGCATGAATTGGCTCTCTACGCCTTGGAAGTCCTGGCCTGCCGCTAGCGTTTTGTCAGAGCGTGTTTTTAGTGCCGCAGGTGGAATCATTACAGATAAACGCACCTGCCTGTCAACTGTAAATGCTGACAGGCTGACTCTGATCAAGATGAACAAGGGTTGGATTGGGCCAGACTTCACCACACCACCAGCAAATGACAGCGGAATTTAAAGTTTGTAACGGGATTTTGCCATGTACCTCCACTCACCCATGGTAACACACTTCTGGACTTTGGCTAATCGCTGGACTGCTCCTCCTTCTCCTCATGCGCCATCATGATGACCGTTACAAGAGTTAGGCCTTTGTTTCAGGTATACCCCCAGTGGTAAATTTTTTCGCCCATTCTTTCAGAATGGGCATTACAACGACAGGAGACCCGCTCCTTTGCAATGGGAACAATGTTTTGAGGCCCTCATGCACATCTCTATCCAGGGACAATATGGAGCCTGACGCTGCCACCGACAGGCACACACATGCGGTTTTTAAATGCAAGCACGGACGCAATAAGAACCTAACAGGTTTTTAGGAGCGACAATTACTGAGAAGTCTGACACTATCTGGACTGTTTTAGACTGTGTACACCAGCCCCAGATATGATGAAGGCTGGTATACGGTCACCACTAGGAATGGCTATATACCCTGCCTGCCTGCCTGCCTGTATACTGCTACAATAGTCCTGACAAGGACTCTTTAGGTCACTAGCCTGTATTCCAACCTGGCTATACCCTGCCTGTATACAGCAACAATAGTCCTGAGAAGGACTCTGCTACTGTACTCCGACCTGGCTATACCCTGCCTGCCTGTATACAACTAGAATAGTCCTGAGTAGGACTTTTGGTCACACTGTTTGCAGCCCTGCTGCGGAAATAGCTATAAAGGGACGCAAACCTTTCCCTGAAGCAGCGACACTCTCCCTGCACTGACTGTCTGGATAGCTGTGAGCAGAGCACAGCGCGCCGGCCGGTATAAAGGCTCGGTCACGCTGTCCAGGCCGGCCAATCACTGCAATTCCACAACTAACAGGGCTGTGGCATTGCAGTGGTCTGCCAGCCAATCCCTGCATGAGGGCTGGCTCTCAAAAGAGCGCCAACATGCAGAAATGAAGACCACGAGTACAGCACGAGTATCGCGAGATTACTCGGTCCCCGCCGAGTAGACCGAGTACAGTGATACTCGTGCGAGTACCGAGTAGTAACAAGCATGCTCGCTCATCACTATACTTAATGTAATTCATGATGAAGATGGTCCAGGCACTTTAAGATAATAATAGTAATAATAATAATAATAATAATAATAATAATAATAAATTAATAAAACAAAAACAATAAATAATAATAATGCAATTTATACAGAAAACCATCTGCATTATCTGCAATTATCTGCATCCTGTTTGTAATTCAGGATGCAGATAATCCAGGCACTTAAGGATAATGATAATTATGATAATAATAATAATCATAATAATCATAATAACCACACTAAATAATAATAATAAGAATGCAATATATGCAGAAAACCAGTTATTGTATGTAAGTAATAATGCAAATGGTCCAGGAGTGTTAGGATAATAATAATAATAATAATAGTAGTAGTAGTAGTAGTAATAATATTAATAATAATAATAATGATAATAATACAAAAAAATAGTTATAATAATGAAATATATACAGAAAAACTTGAATTTTATGTAATTAATTATGCAGATGATCCAGGCACGTTAAGATAATAGTAATAATAATAACAATAATAATAATTATAATAATAATAAACAATAAATAATAATAATAATGCAATATATACAGAAAACCAGTTATATATGTATGTAATTCAGGATGCAGATAATCCAGGCACTTAAGGATAATGATAATAATAATAATAATAATAATAATAATAATAATAATAATAATAATAATAATAATAAAAAAAAAAAATAATAATAATAAAACACACTAAATTATAATAATGCAATATACACAGAAAACCAGTTATTGTATGTAATTGATAATGCTAATGGTCCAGGAGTGTTAGGATAATAATAATAATAATAATAATAATAATAATAATAATAATGCAAAGAAATTAAAATAGTAATAATAACGAAATATATACAGAAAAACTTGAATTTCATGTAATTAATTATTCAGATGATCCAAGTACGTTGGGATAATAATAATTATTATTATTGTTATTATTACTGCACTCTATACGGAGAACACGAGAAGAGAGCCAGTTTCCCAAAAGTTAGGACAGAGTATTTATCTAACATGTACACACAGGTAGCAGTAAAACATTGTAATACCAGTGTGATAAACGTTTGTGCAATGCTCGGGTTGTGGACCTGTTGGTATTTGCAAATGAGTAAACAAGTCCTGGTCGCAGATCAGTTTGTTCTCTTGCACAAGAAGTGGATTATAGTTTCTTATAAGTTGATAAAAGTTCTAGTTCATGAATAAGAAATGTAAAGACAAACTTTGTTTATGTCAAGGGTAACTGATGAGCTAAAGCTAATCAATATAAGGCAGAGTTCACGTGTCCAGTAATCATCCGTTAGAACTGATCCAGCAGAAATGTGTTGGCAAAAAAGTTCTGCAAACAACTTTTTTTTTTTACACTAAAAGAATTTGTCCATCTGAGGGGACTTTTTTATCTTAAGTACATGTGATTGGGGATAAAAATCATTTTTTTAATTTGGTTTCATTAAACATTTTGCCCCGTTTGCCTTCTATGGTCTTTGTGTTGCATTGTGTAATATGGGCTGCAGAATGAGTGAACTGAGAATCTGTCAGTCAGCTCACTAAGACAGGCTAGTGGGGAATTTGTAACTCTTCTATTTGTCCTTTTTTTTGCCTGCTCTTAGCACAGATGTTATCAAAGTTAAAGCGAACCAATCACCAGGATTTTCGTATATAACCTAAAGCCAGTGTATACTGGCGCTTTCAGGCTGATTCTATACACACCTGTAGTGGTCGGCTCGGATGTTTAGGTTTTGAAATCCAAGAAAGTAAAGTTTATAAAATTGGCAGCTTCTTGAGTGACAGCAGCTGAGGATCAGGTAATTGCTGGGGGGGATTCATAGTTATCCCCTCCCTCTGTTAGAATTAGAACAAGTATTATACAATCGATTTACTTTTTCCCTAGCAGGACCTGTGCTGAGGTCATACCCATGTGACCAGAAGTGGCGGGGCCTCAGCCAACAAAGTTGATACCAGGAAGCAACATTTTTCTGTTGGCTGAGTCCCCGCCCCTTCTGGTCACATGGGTATGACCTCAGCACAGGTCCTGAAAGTGAAATAGTAAATTGATTGTATAATACATATGCTAATTCTAACAGGGGGAGGGAATAACTATGAGTTCCGCCTAGCAATTACCTGATCCTCAGCTGCTGTCACTCAAGAAGCTGCTGATTTTATAAACTTTACTTTCTTGTAATTCAAAACCTAAATATCCGAGCTGACAACTAATGGTATGTATAGACTCAGCCTGATAGTGCCAGTATACCACTGTATGTATAGAATCAGCCTGATAGTGCCAGTATAGCACTGTATGTATAGAATCAGCCTGATAGTGCCAGTATACCACTGTATGTATAGAATCAGCCTGATAGTGCCAGTATAGCACTGTATGTATAGAATCAGCCTGATAGTGCCAGTATACCACTGTATGTATAGAATCAGCCTGATAGTGCCAGTATAGCACTGTATGTATAGAATCAGCCTGATAGTGCCAGTATAGCACTGTATGTATAGAATCAGCCTGATAGTGCCAGTATACCACTGTATGTATAGAATCAGCCTGATAGTGCCAGTATAGCACTGTATGTATAGAATCAGCCTGATAGTGCCAGTATACCACTGTATGTATAGAATCAGCCTGATAGTGCCAGTATAGCACTGTATGTATAGAATCAGCCTGATAGTGCCAGTATACCACTGTATGTATAGAATCAGCCTGATAGTGCCAGTATACCACTGTATGTATAGAATCAGCCTGATAGTGCCAGTATAGCACTGTATGTATAGAATCAGCCTGATAGTGCCAGTATACCACTGTATGTATAGAATCAGCCTGATAGTGCCAGTATACCACTGTATGTATAGAATCAGCCTGATAGTGCCAGTATAGCACTGTATGTATAGAATCAGCCTGATAGTGCCAGTATAGCACTGTATGTATAGAATCAGCCTGATAGTGCCAGTATAGCACTGTATGTATAGAATCAGCCTGATAGTGCCAGTATACCACTGTATGTATAGAATCAGCCTGATAGTGCCAGTATAGCACTGTATGTATAGAATCAGCCTGATAGTGCCAGTATAGCACTGTATGTATAGAATCAGCCTGATAGTGCCAGTATAGCACTGTATGTATAGAATCAGCCTGATAGTGCCAGTATAGCACTGTATGTATAGAATCAGCCTGATAGTGCCAGTATACCACTGTATGTATAGAATCAGCCTGATAGTGCCAGTATAGCACTGGCTTTAGCTTGTATACGAAAATCCTGGTGATTGGTTCCCTTTAAATAGAGTGGGAAATATGGAACCTGTAAAAGACAAACGGTGAAATATTTTTAATGAAACCTAATTGCAAAAATTAATTTGAGTCCAAACTACATGCATAAAAGTAAAAAAAAAGTGGACAACCCCTTTAATTGAAGTGTCAAATAAAAAAGTGCAGTAATGCGCAATGTGGGTCCAAGCAATCAGACTTAAGGGGGCTTTACACGCAACGACATCGCTAACGAGATATCGTTGGGGTCACGGAATTCGTGACGAACATCCGGCCTCGTTAGCGACGTCGTTGCGTGTGAAACGCACGAACGACCGCTAACAATCAAAATTAATCACCTTATCGTTGCTTGTTGACACGTCGTTCTAATCCCAATTATCGTTGCTGTTGCAGGACGCAGGTTGTTTGTCGTTCCTGCGGCAGCACACAGCGCTATGTGTGACACCCCAGGAACGAGGAACAACCTCGTACCTGCGGCCGCCGGCAATGAGGAAGGAAGGAGGTGGGCGGGATGTTCCGGCCGCTTATCTCCACCTCTCCGCTTCTATTGGGTGGCCGCTTAGTGACGCCGCTGTGACGCCGCACGAACCGCCCCCTTAAAGGAGGGATTGTTCGTCGGCCGCAGCGACGTCGGTGAAGAGGTAATTGCGTGTGACGCTGCCGTAGCGATATTGTTCGCTACTGCAGCGATCACCCCGTGACGCGCCAGCGACGTGGGCGAGTGCTATCACTAGCGATGTCGCAACGTGTAAAGTCCGCTTTATTCTAGGAAACTCAGAACAATAAAATGATGGGTTATATAAGAAAAGCATTTGACTCAATTGGTCTACGAAAGTTTTTGCTGTATCATATAAGCCATAGGTTGCGTTTGCCTCTGTGCTAATATATGTGTGTGATGTAATTTCCACCCTGTAAGCCGGGTTCATTAGGATAACAGGAAATTTCATGGCTCATAAATTAGTTATCGGGTACATTCCTCTAGGCAGGAGAACATGTTTATAGAGTAATAAATTCTAATTATAACCTGAGGTTTCTCTATGAATGACAATATAATTCTACTACTTTTGTGCATTGCAGGCCCCATGCCAATATCACACTGAAGGCGAACAGGTATAGCTCCAGATTCATCTACCAATCTTGTTCAACATTATCCTCCTTTCTGCTTATTTTTTTTCTTTTCATCAAGTGCAATTTCAATTTGTGGTTTGGTTTTTGATGCCAACTCCTATGTTTGGGTCAAAAACTGAAAAAAAAAAAAAAAAAGACTACAAGTGTGAATGCATCCTAAAGGCTTCTCTTAAAGGGAGTCTATCAACAGGCTTTTTCCACCTAATCTAAAAGCAGCATAATGTAGAGACTGGGACCCTGATTCCAGCGATGTGTCACTTACTGAGCTGCTGAGTGTAGCTTTGATAAAATCACAGTTTTATCAACAGGATATCACTAGAGGATAGCGGGTAACCGGGTCTCCTCAGCTGTCCCTTAAGCTACGGGACCCCATGCTATCCCTAACCTCAGGGATACTTCTGATGGTGGAGAGGCTTGAATCTCCTTCCTGGCCCTGCTCCTGAGCAGCCCTGATCTGTTTCCCCCTCCTCCTCCCCCCAGGGAGGGACAAGACAGGAGTGTGATGAAGCCCATAGATAAAGACAGACAAGGGAAAACCAAAACTCTGTCACACAGCACGCACACACAAAGGTAAAGACAATAAGGCTATGTGCCCACGGGGGAAAGTGTCCTGCGGTTATATCCGCAGGACATTCCGCAGGAGCTCCCAGAAAACCGCAGCACAACTTTGTCTGTTTCCATGCTGCGGTTGTATTGCGGAATGTCCTGCGGATATGGTGCGGGCATTCTGCATTGAGGATACAGTACCATGACTTCAGCACTGCATCCTCAATGCAGAACAAGTGCTGCAGTGATCGGGGGAGTTCATACTTACCTCCATCACGCAGCACTTCTCTCCGGCGTCTGTCAACGTCTCTACACTGTGCAGGAGAAGGTGGGCGGGCCTGAACTAGCTCTGGCTGTCACATAACCGGAGCTCGTGCAGGCCCCGCCCACCGCTTCCTTCCTGCTCCACCGTGCTCCAGCCTCCTGTGCACCGAGGGAAAGTGACCGGGTGTCTCCTATCAAGGCAGGTAAGTATGGGAACATCCGCAGGTAAATCCGCGGGAATAATTGACATGCAGTTATGTGCGGCTGCGGGACATCCGCAGCATATTCCGCAGTCGCACATTCCGCAACGTGGACACAGACACTCCACATGTCCCATAGGATAACATGGGGAGTGTCTGTACATGCTAAAACTTGCGGATTTATCTGGAAAATCCAGATAAAGCCGCAGGTTTTCCGCGGCAAAATCCGCAGAAGCAAGCTCCCCGTGGGCACATAGCCTAAAAGATTCAGGAGGAAAAACAAGAGCAGGAAGGAAGCTACAAAACAACAGGGGTAAACTCCACAAGAGCTCCAAACAATAAGCACAATTTTCATCAGTAAGCCTGGGACACGACACCTCACAGACCAGCAAAGACAAACTATAGCTGGCATGGAGGGATGGTTTCAGCCAGCATAAATAGGAGGGGATCAGATGTGATAGGCTTTCATAAAACATGTGATAAATGGAGCAAGCAGACCAGCAGAGAGTAACTCTTGTTAGCCTGCCTATGAATCAACACAAGCAGGTCAACGCCAGAGTCTGCCTGTGTTCATCCCAAACATCAGAGAAACCTTCTGGCGGGATGTTAATATCTGCAATCTGAACAGCGTCCAACGCCGCCATTACAGTTGGCGAAGTTTGTGCAAAACTCAATGTGACACTAGTAAACTCAATGCTGAGAAATCTAACCATGCCACCCAAAATTCTGCCTATGCATAGTGTGTGCATAAAACTGACAATCAGTGGTGTGGCCAGGGTTATACACAGCTCAGCATTCATTGAACTAGTAGATATGCAGCAAATAAAACAGTGATTGTATTAAAAAATACAGCAAGTAGCCCAGCAAGTGATACATCGCTGGAATCAGGGTCTCTGTCTCTACATCATGCTGATTTCAGATTGGGGAGCAAAATCCAGGTGAAAAAATTCAATCTTATATAAATCTGGCATCACCATAACTGTATTCGCTTGTAGAATGAAGTTATCAGGTCATTTTTACTGCAAAGTGAACATCGTAAAAACAAAATCCAAAAAACCCCAGCATAATTGGTGTCTTTTTTAAATTATACCCCACTTAGAATATTTTTATTCTTTTCACTACATTATGTTGTAAAATGAATGGTGGCAACCAAAACTAGAACTGATCCTGGTTTGTTTGTTTTTTATAAAAAAAAAAAAAACATCATATGGCTATATCAAAGGTGTAACCGCACCTAGGTGTAACTGCAACCCCTCTTCCACAATAGTTGTGCCCCTGCTCACCTCTACTTATCTCCCACCAAAAAATGGGCACTGGTTCTGTGTGACCATAGGGCATAACGCCTTGTAACTCTTATGACCATAGCGCACCCAGCATTCAGACTCCAGATTATTCAAGAGATACAGGTTGAAAAGCACTTTAAAAATGAATATGTCACAATGTGACTGTAGGATAGACAAGGGCTTCTATACTGTCCCTCACACTAGGGGACTCTAGAATGTCCCATACCTCCAGATTACCCCTAATGGTGGAGATGCCGTAGTCCTTTCTATTCTCCTGATCAGAAATAAACTGTCCCCCCCTCCCTACAGGGAAGGAAGGGGCAGAAGTGTGATGGCAACACAGATTAGTACAAACAGGGAAAAAACAAAACTCAGACACACTGCAAACTCACAGGAATAAAGAGTAACAGACCAAGGAAAAAAGCAAGAGAATGAAGGCAGCAACAAAAGGACAACAGGGGTTAACACCACAACTGCTCGCGGCAGTGAATTACTACAACTATCAGTAAGGCCTATTTCACAAGTCAGTATTTTGCATCAGTGTTTCATCAGTATTTAGATGCCGAAACCAGGAGTGTCTCCAAACCACAAAACAGGTGTCATTCTTTCAATTATAGTTCTTCTCTGTAAGTTCCACTCCTGGTATTAGGATCCAAATACTGATGAAACACTGATGCAAAATACTGACGTGTGAAAGAGGCCTTAAGCCCACTTTACACGTTGCAATTAGTTGTACAATCGCATTTGCGATGTGACACGCCCAGGTTGCATACGGGATCTATGAGATTTCACGTTGGTCGTTCATTTGCTGTCACACGAGCGTTAGTAGTCTATGTTAAATTGGTCAATTTTGTGTGCGATCCTTTAGATCATGTGTTCTGTGACGTATGCATTGAGCACCTTTTTTTTTTTTATTTATTGACTTGCCAAGCGTGTGTACTGTGTAGGGATGCGTTTTTACTATGTCATCTGCCATTCAGCTCTGCTACATGGCCGCTAACAGCAGACACAGACAGCCATGTAGCAGAGCTGAATGGCAGATGACAGCAGACACAGACAGAGCCGCACTGTCAGAATGAACTCGGGTGAACTTCACCCGACTTCATTGTCATGCTGCGGCTGTGTCTGTGTCGCGCCCTGATTAGCGGTCACCAGTGAAGACTCACCGGTGACCGCTAATCTCCTAAGTGACTGAAGTTAGCAGCCCTCTCTCATATACTCACCAATCCCCGATCCCCGGCGCTGCACGGCATTCACACTGCTCCGGCGGCTTTTACTGTTTTGAAAAAGCCGGCCGCCCATTAAACAATTTCGTATTCCCTGCTTTCCCCGCCCACCAGCGCCTATGATTGGTTACAGTGAGACACGCCCCCACTCTGAGTGACAGGTGTCACACTGCACCCAATCACAGCAGCCGGTGGGCGTGTCTATACTGTGTAGTGAAATAAATAATTAAATAATTAAAAAAAACGGCGTGCGGTTCCCCCCATTTTTAAAACCAGCCAGATAAAGCCATACGGCTGAAGGCTGGTATTCTCAGGATGGGGAGCTCCACGTTATGGGGAGCCCCCCACCCTAACAATATCAGCCAACAGCCGCCCAGAATTGCCGCATACATTATATGCGACAGTTCTGGGACTGTACCCGGCTCTTCCCGATTTACCCTGGTGCGTTGGCAAATCGGGGTAATAAGGAGTTATTGGCAGCCCATAGCTGCCAATAAGTCCTAGATTAATCATGTCAGGCGTCTATGAGACACCCTCCATGATTAATCTGTAAGTTACAGTAAATAAACACACACACCAGAAAAAAATCCTTTATTAGAAATAAAAACACAAACATATACCCTGGTTCACCACTTTAATCAGCCCCAAAAAGCCCTCCTTGTCCGGCGTAATCCAGGATGATCCAGCGTCGCATCCAGCGCTGCTGCATGGAGGTGACCGGAGCTGCAGAAGACACAGCCGCTCTGGTCACCTCCACACAGCAACTGAAGACACCCGCGCGATCAGCTGCTGTCACTGAGGTTACCCGCTGTCACTGGATCCAGCGGTGGCCGCGGGTAACCTCAGTGACAGCAGCTGATCGCACGGCTGTGTTCATTTGCTGCATGGAGGTGACCGGAGCGGCTGTGTGTGCTGCGGCTCCGGTCACCTCCATGCAGCTGCGGTGGAAGCGACGCTGGATCATCCTGGATTACGCCGGACAAGGAGGGCTTTTTGGGGCTGATTAAAGTGGTGAACCAGGGTATATGTGTGTGTTTTTATTTCTAATAAAGGATTTTTTTCTGGTGTGTGTGTTTATTTACTGTAACTTACAGATTAATCATGGAGGGTGTCTCATAGACGCCTGACATGATTAATCTAGGACTTATTGGCAGCTATGGGCTGCCAATAACTCCTTATTACCCCGATTTGCCAACGCACCAGGGTAAATCGGGAAGAGCCGGGTACAGTCCCAGAACTGTCGCATATAATGTATGCGGCAATTCTGGGCGGCTGTTGGCTGATATTGTTAGGGTGGGGGGCTCCCCATAACGTGGAGCTCCCCATCCTGAGAATACCAGCCTTCAGCCGTATGGCTTTATCTGGCTGGTTTTAAAAATGGGGGGAACCGCACGCCGTTTTTTTTAATTATTTAATTATTTATTTCACTACACAGTATAGACACGCCCACCGGCTGCTGTGATTGGGTGCAGTGTGACACCTGTCACTCAGAGTGGGGGCGTGTCTCACTGTAACCAATCATAGGCGCTGGTGGGCGGGGAAAGCAGGGAATACGAAATTGTTTAATGGGCGGCCGGCTTTTTCAAAACAGTAAAAGCCGCCGGAGCAGTGTGAATGCCGTGCAGCGCCGGGGATCGGGGATTGGTGAGTATATGAGAGAGGGGGATAGACTGACATGGACAGAGAGTGAGGGACAGAGATAGTGACGGACTGACAGAGATTAGTGCATGACAGACAGTGTGAGGCGCTTCAGAACGCAGCTTTTCAGCTGCGCTCTGAAGCAGACCTTTTTTAAGCTGCGGTGCAGAGCGCACACCTGCGCACATAGCATCAGACAACAAAATCGTATGAGGGATGTCACACGTTACAATTGACTAGGTTCGTGCAACAAAACGCTCAATTCTAGAGAATGATACGATGTGTTTGCGATCAACGGTTTTGCGTTCAATCCTGATCGCATGTAGCTGTCACACGCAGATACCTCACAAACGATGCCGGATGTGCGTCACTTACAACTTGACCCCAACGACGGATTGTGAGATATATTGAAGCGTGTGTAGCGGGCTTTAGTCTGGATCACAACACCTAACATGACCAGTATAGAGAAGCTATAGTTGGCATTAAAAGAAGTGTCCAGCCAGCATATATAGGAGGCTAGCGAATGTGACTGTCTCCCCCACAGCTTTTGATCAAAGGAGACTAACAAGCAGCTCAGCAGGGATTAATGCGGGCATCACACGGTACGATATATCGAGCGATATGTCGGCGGGGTCACGTTGTAAGTGACGCACATCTGGAATCGTTTGATATATCGTAGCGTGTGACTGCTACGAGCGACGGTGAGCGAGCAAAAATACTCACCTTATCGTTGCTCGTTGACACGTCGCTCAGTTTCATAATGTCGTTCCTCCTTCTGTGCTCCGGTTGTTCGTCGTTCCCGAAGCAGCACACATTGCTCCATGTGACACCCTGGGAACGACGAACACAGCTTACCTGCATTCCGCCAGCAATGCGGAAGGAAGAAGGTGGGCGGGATGTTACGTCCCGCTCATCTCCGCCCCTCCGCTTCTATTGGCCGGCCTCTGTGTGACGTCGCTGTGACGCCGAATGTCCCTCCCCCTTCAGGAAGTGGATGTTCGCTGCCCACAGCGACGTAGCTCAGCAGGTTAGTGCGTGTGACCAGGGGTAAACGACTTTATGCGCCACGGGCAACTAATTGCCCGTGACGCACAAACGACGGGGGTGGGTACGATCGCTTGTGCGATTGCACGATAGATCGTCCCGTGTGACGCCCGCATAACTCTTGCTAGCCTGCCTATGAACTACAAGTCTCTGGGTCCACACTTGAGTCTGCCTGTGCTGATCACAGACATCAGAGACATTAGTGTATTGCCCAGGGATATGGGGTACTTGGTCCCGGGCGGTGTATGTCTGGGGAATGTCACTTTGGTGGCCGTTGCCCAGTTCCGTGTCCTGGGCATTTTTTGTAAAGGGGGTATGTCACAAACCACCGGGGGGGTCACTCAGAAATCCCCCGCGCTGGCTACCAGTACGTCACAATCGGGGGGTAACAAGTGGGGGTCACCCCTCCTTTATACCTCCCGACCGACAGACAGAGCACGTGACGCGCTCTCTAGCGCCCCTCTTATAGTCAGGCCAATTATGGAATTGCCCGACAATAAGCAAGGAGGCCGCTATACTACTTATGCCGATTATTGAAGGGTCCCCGGTGAGAGTAGGGTATATATTCCCCCGACCTCCGCGGGCGGAATATATAAAATCTCCCCGAATCTCACTGGCCTCCCCACAATAATCCTTGGCACAACTCGCTGCCACCAACCGCTTCACGGTAACTATTAGCCGAACACACAGACGTGGGATTCAAGATCGAGATAACAGAACAGCCCAAGATTAATTATATAATTTAATCAGCCTAAAGCACACTAGAAACTACAATATATACAATAGGGAATCTACAGAATATACATATGTCAGAGTACAGTTACAGATAAAGCATGGTTTACAAACAGGTATGCAATTCAATCAGTTACCTTGTGCGTCTGGCCACAGGGGGGCGCTGTAGACCAGGTTTCTAGGAACTCCCACAGATGTTTCCTGCACGTGACCCCCAGCGAAAGAACACTGGAAAATGGCCGAAGTAGGGTTATCAACCTGGGCAAATCCAGGTCCCCTCCTACCTTCGTGACCTCAGAGGGAGCACTGCTCCACCCCTGGCTGGAGTTATGGACAAAATCCACAACATGGAATATGGCCATAACTTGGCCTGGGAGCGTCGTAGGCGGACGCCAATGCTCTCATTGTGACAGTTATGAATTTAGCTACAGAATGAGAGGTTTCATGACTTGTCTACTAGTTCCACATTGGCTGATATCACGCCTGGGGTATTTCCCAAGCTCCCGCTCCCATAAAAAAGGTGTGCCAGCATCGTCCGCATGCGAAAACACCATTTTTATGGTTGCCGTATTTATCGGAAATATGGCTTGCGAGATATGAACCATTTTTTACTGGAGTCGTTCTGTCTGGCTAGTTCCAGAGCCTTATAATGAGATACAACTCTTGTTACAGGGTGACGGCAGGGAGTCATCCTGTGTCCTTTGTTCCCACATCACCTAATTTCCATATCACAGGAGATGGCCATGGGATGGGTTGCTAAACAAGTTGTGTGAAGGAAAGGGGGGGTGACACCAGGAGAGGGCTTCCTGACATAACTTGAATATCATGATTTATCGTCATATCTCCGGATTTACCTCACACCTCCCCCCTTTTGAGGGCGCTAGGGGGCAGCACACTCCGGTGTTCCCCCGTGCGCCCGTCCGCGACCTCTCCTTGTCGGGACAGCCCGTCTGCGTTACCGTGGTCACGGCCCCTTTTGTGGCGAATGGTGAAGTTGTATTGCTGGAGCGCAAGGCTCCATCGCAACAGTCGCCCATTCGTCCCAGAGACGGTGTGCAACCAGCTGAGGGGGTTGTGGTCCATCTCCACGATGAAGTGGCGCCCGTATAGATAGGGTTGCAGACGCTGCAGGGCCCACACTATGGCCAGGCACTCCTTCTCCATCGTGGAATAGGCCACTTCCCTTGGTAACAGCTTCCTGCTCAGGTACAAGACTGGGTGCTCTTGGCTCGCCGAGTCCACCTGGCTGAGCACCGCACCGAGGCCGAAGTCACTGGCGTCGGTCTGTACTACAAACGGCCGCGTGAAGTCGGCTGCCTGTAGCACGGGCGGGCTGGACAGGGCGTCCTTTAGGGCCCGGAAGGCTGTCTCGCAGTCCATTGTCCAATCGACTGCAGAGGGCAGCTTCTTCTTGGTGAGGTCCGTCAGGGGCTTTGCCAGGCTACTATAGCATGGAACAAACCTCCTATAGTACCCAGCGGTCCCCAAGAAGGACATCACCTGCTTCTTGGTCCTGGGGGTGGGCCAGGATGCGATGGCCTCCACTTTCTCAGGCTCGGGCTTCAGTGTTCCCCCGCCTACCCGGTGACCGAGGTACTGGACCTCGCTCATGGCCAGCTGACACTTGCCCGGCTTGATGGTCAAACCTGCCCGGTGGACCCGCCTGAGCACCTGTGCTAGATGCTCTAGGTGGTCCTCCCAGGTGGGACTGAAGACGGCAATGTCATCCAGGTACGCGGCCGCGTACCCTTCAAGTCCCTTGAGCAGGGTGTTGACCATCCGCTGGAAAGTGGCAGGGGCATTCCTCATCCCGAATGGCATCACCGTGGACTCGTACAGTCCAAATGGGGTAATAAAGGCAGAGCGTTCCCTGGCCTTGCGAGTCAGGGGGATCTGCCAATATCCCCGGCTCAGATCCATGATGGTCAGGTACTGAGCCCCGGCCAACTGATCGAGCAGGTCATCGATGCGTGGCATTGGGTACGCATCGGCGACCGTGACAGCATTGAGCCCCCTGTAGTCCACGCAGAACCGAGTGGTTCGGTCCTTCTTAGGGACGAGGACTACAGGCGAGGCCCAAGCGCTGTTGGATGCCTGGATCACCCCCAGCTTCAGCATCTCGTCAATCTCCTGGCGCATGTGTTGCTGCACCTCCAGGGAAACCCGATATGCTGAACGCCGGATCGGGGGATGATCCCCAGTGTCCACGTGATGGACAGCCAAGTCAGTCCTTCCGGGCTGGTTGGTAAACAACCCCCGGAAGGGGAGGAGGGTGGCCCACAGCTGGGACCGTTGGTCCTCCAAGAGCTGGTGGCCAACCTCCACATCCTCAATGGATCCGCCGGCCCTAACCTGGGCTAGCATATCCAAGAGGGTTTCCGCTTCTCCCTCCTCGGGCAGGTTGCACACGGGGAGCGCACATGCCTCCCGCTCATGATGTGCCTTCATCATGTTCACATGGAAGGGCTTCCGCCTTCCACGGGCAGGGTCCAGGGTGACCAGGTACGTCACAGGGTTGAGCTGCTGGTACACGAGGTATGGGCCTTCCCAGGCTGCCTGAAGCTTGTCCTGTGGTACGGGGACCAGTACCCACACCTTTTGACCCACTTGGTAGGTCCTCTCACAAGCGTTCTGGTCGTACCAACGCTTCTGATCGGCCTGGGCTTGAGCCATATTGTCGTGTACCAGTTGCGTCAAGGCCTGCATTTTGTCCCGGAAGCGCATGACATACTCGATAACCGACACTCCAGGGGTGGCCAAATCCCCTTCCCAAGCCTCTTTCACCAGAGCCAGGGGGCCCCGCACACGTCGCCCGTACAGGAGCTCAAACGGTGAGAATCCTGTTGAGGCCTGTGGAACCTCCCGGTAAGCAAATAACAGGTGTGGGAGATACCGCTCCCAGTCACGCCCATGGGAGTCGACCAACATCTTAAGCATCTGCTTTAAGGTGCCATTAAACCGCTCGCACAGGCCATTAGTCTGTGGATGGTACGGGCTGGCCACCAGATGTCGCACCTGGACTTGCTTACAGAGGGCCTCCATCAGCTGGGACATGAATTGGGTCCCCCGGTCAGTGAGCATTTCCTGGGGAAAACCCACTCGGGAGAAAATCTCCAGCAATGCGGTGGCCACCTTGTCAGCCCGAATGGACGACAAGGCCACTGCTTCTGGGTACCGGGTGGCATAGTCCACTACCGTCAGTAGGAAGCGTTTCCCGGAGCTGCTGGGGATGGCCAGCGGGCCGACCAGATCCACAGCCACCCTCCTGAAAGGCTCATCGATGATTGGCAGAGATACTAGTGGGGCTTTGGGGTGTGGCCCCGCCTTCCCCACTCTCTGACAGGTTTCACACGAACGGCAGTAGGCAGCCACATCGGCCCCCATTTTTGGCCAGTAGAAATGCTGGTTTAACCTGGCCTTGGTCTTAGCGATCGCTAGGTGTCCGGCCATCGGAATCTCATGTGCGATCCGCAACAACTCCGTCCGGAACGGATAGGGTACCACCAACTGTCGGTCCCTGGGCCACGCCTCCGGTGAACCCTGCTGGACCGTGGCCCGGTACAGCCGTCCTTGGTCCCAGACCACTCGCTCCGGGTCCGAGTCCGAGGGAGGCTGTGCCGCCTGCTCCTTAAGAGCTTTCAGGCTGTCGTCAGCTTCTAACGCTGCCTGAAACCCCGGACTAGATGTGGCCAGAATCGACGAGACTGTCACATCTTCGGTCAGTACCCCGGGACCTGTGTCCTGGCCTCCACCTGACTCGGCTGCCACTTGGTCAGAAGGGGAAGAGCTATCGGACCTCCGGGAGGCCCCTTGGCTTCCAGCACTCCCACTGCGGGTGACAGCGGCCACAGCTGCTGCGACCGTGGGTCGTGCCTGCTCCTCCTCCGTTCCTGACCAAGTCGCCGGTTCAGGCAGACCTACCTGGCTTCCTGACGCCCCGGTTGTGGGGGAACCATGCACCGAGATCTTACCTGGGAGCACTTCCGCTCCTGGACCGGCCCCAATCTCACCTGCCTGTTCCCCTCCTGCAGCAACAGAACCCCGCTGTGAAATCTCTGGGGACCCCACATTTGCTGTGGTAGCCCCCACCCCACACACTGGTCCTCCCCCTGCAGCACCCTGCTCTCTGCTTATCCCTGCAGAGGGCAGCAGATCCCAGCTCACAGGCTGATTACTTGTAGAGGCATTGTCACACCTTTCTCTGACCCCCTCCCCTGTCACAGCTGCAGCTGTGTGTGTGTCTATGGTGTCTATGCAAGCAGAAATATCAGAGTTCACTCCCTCCTCCCTTACATCATTCATAGATAACACATTAACATTGTCCGGAGGCATGTCAGTACTGGCTGAAGGTTCAGCCCTTGGTTGGGGCCCAAACTGGGAGGTTATCTGCCCCAAATCTGTCCCAAGTAGCACGTTTGCGGGGATCCGATCAGTTACCCCCACCTCCCTCACCCCTCGCCCTGCGCCCCAGTCCACATAAATGTCAGCAACAGGCAGCGCCGGGTCAATGCCTCCAATCCCGGAGACAGCGAGGGTTTTTCCAGGGATCAAGTCTTGGGGGGACACCATCTCAGGCCGCACCAGAGTCACCTCCGAGGCGCTGTCTCGCAGTCCCATGGTCACAGACCGGCCGACGGTGACAGGTTGGAAGCTGTCCAGGGACCTACCACCACCCCCACCCACACAATACACCTTGGGCGGCCCTTGGGACGGGGACGGAGCCGGGGCCTTGGGACGCTGAGGGCACATGGCCTTGAAGTGTCCAGGTAAGTTGCACTGGTGGCACCGTCTTGGTTCTGCCACGGGCCTGGAGAGGGGAGTTGAGGGGGACACCCCCTGCAGTCTAGGGGCAGGTGGGGCAGTCGCAGAATTCATCTTACCCCCTCTCCAGGTGCTGCTGGTGGCTGCTCTCCTGGCTTCAGGAGCCCGATTGTTGGTGTAGTCATCGGCCAGGGCAGCTGTAGCCGTGGACCCCTTTGGCTTCTGGTCTCGGATGAACTGGCGGAGATCCTCAGGGCAGTTCCACAAGAGTTGCTCCGTGATGAACAAGTCCAGGATCTCCGGTCCGGTGGAAAGCTGCAGGCCTTGGGTCCAGTGGTCGGCAGCTCGGGCAAGTGCCCGCCGGTGGTCAGCCCAGGAGTCCTTTGGTCCCTTCTGTAGGCTCCGGAACTTCTTGCGGTAGGACTCTGGAGTGAGGTTGTACTGTTGGATCAGGGCCCGCTTGATGGTGTCGTAGCCCTGATCTGCCTCAGCAGGCAAGTCCCCAAGGATATCCAGGGCCTTACCCCTTAAACGGGGGGTCAGGTATTTGGCCCACTGCTCCTTGTCCAGATGGTGCTGCAAGCAAGTCCGTTCAAAAGCAGTCAGGAAAGAGTCCAAGTCTCCATCCTTCTCCAGCACGGGAAAGTCCTCAACACGGACCTTTGGAAGTTTGGTGTCTTGAAGGTCACGTGTGGCTGATGAGGGCCGGAGCTGAGCTAGCTGCAGCTGGTAGTCACGCTCGGCCTGTTGCTGTCGCTCTTCACGTGCTGCCTGCCGCTCCGCAGCCTCACGCACTGCTTGCCGCTCCGCAGCCTCAGCGTCACGCGCTGCCTGCCGCTCTGCCCTGCGCTCTGCCAGGAGTCCCTTGTAGCCCTCCTGGTCTCCAGCCTGGAGAAGGGCCATAGCCATTTGAAGAAGGCTATCCGAGCCTCCCAGGCTCTGTGGAATGGCACGTGGTGATCTGCGGCCCGCTGCGGAGCCTGGTGATTCACTGTCCATTTCAGAGCGGAGGGCTGGCATCTGGCTCGTTGAGGACCCTTGGGCGAGCTCCTCCTCATTTTGTCCAGCAGTGCCAGGTTGTGCGATGTCCTCTGCAGAGCTGTTCTCTGGCGTCGGGCTCTTGGAGGGCTCGTGGACAACCTCCTCATCGTCTCTGGCCTGAGCATCGGCCATTCCTTTGGCTTTGCTCCTGGTGCTCTCAGCCATTCTTGCAGACTTTGGTCACTGACACAGAACTGACACCCGATGCCTCCACACACCTTACAGTATCTGCACTCTGACACTCTAGTGTTGAGCTAGTCTGAAGACCCCAGCAGCCACAGCTGCTGCAGGCAGTCTTTAGTGTCTGGGAGTATGGGTCTCACACTCACACACACTATTATCTCGATCCCACCGCTATGCCACCAATATGTCACAAACCACCGGGGGGGTCACTCAGAAATCCCCCGCGCTGGCTACCAGTACGTCACAATCGGGGGGTAACAAGTGGGGGTCACCCCTCCTTTATACCTCCCGACCGACAGACAGAGCACGTGACGCGCTCTCTAGCGCCCCTCTTATAGTCAGGCCAATTATGGAATTGCCCGACAATAAGCAAGGAGGCCGCTATACTACTTATGCCGATTATTGAAGGGTCCCCGGTGAGAGTAGGGTATATATTCCCCCGACCTCCGCGGGCGGAATATATAAAATCTCCCCGAATCTCACTGGCCTCCCCACAATAATCCTTGGCACAACTCGCTGCCACCAACCGCTTCACGGTAACTATTAGCCGAACACACAGACGTGGGATTCAAGATCGAGATAACAGAACAGCCCAAGATTAATTATATAATTTAATCAGCCTAAAGCACACTAGAAACTACAATATATACAATAGGGAATCTACAGAATATACATATGTCAGAGTACAGTTACAGATAAAGCATGGTTTACAAACAGGTATGCAATTCAATCAGTTACCTTGTGCGTCTGGCCACAGGGGGGCGCTGTAGACCAGGTTTCTAGGAACTCCCACAGATGTTTCCTGCACGTGACCCCCAGCGAAAGAACACTGGAAAATGGCCGAAGTAGGGTTATCAACCTGGGCAAATCCAGGTCCCCTCCTACCTTCGTGACCTCAGAGGGAGCACTGCTCCACCCCTGGCTGGAGTTATGGACAAAATCCACAACATGGAATATGGCCATAACTTGGCCTGGGAGCGTCGTAGGCGGACGCCAATGCTCTCATTGTGACAGTTATGAATTTAGCTACAGAATGAGAGGTTTCATGACTTGTCTACTAGTTCCACATTGGCTGATATCACGCCTGGGGTATTTCCCAAGCTCCCGCTCCCATAAAAAAGGTGTGCCAGCATCGTCCGCATGCGAAAACACCATTTTTATGGTTGCCGTATTTATCGGAAATATGGCTTGCGAGATATGAACCATTTTTTACTGGAGTCGTTCTGTCTGGCTAGTTCCAGAGCCTTATAATGAGATACAACTCTTGTTACAGGGTGACGGCAGGGAGTCATCCTGTGTCCTTTGTTCCCACATCACCTAATTTCCATATCACAGGAGATGGCCATGGGATGGGTTGCTAAACAAGTTGTGTGAAGGAAAGGGGGGGTGACACCAGGAGAGGGCTTCCTGACATAACTTGAATATCATGATTTATCGTCATATCTCCGGATTTACCTCACAGGGTATATTTACAGGGGATTATAATGTTCACATGTGACGCCACTTGCACTGTTGCGGCTATGTGTATGGAGCCGCCGCTGCACAATGTCCACTGCTGGGGCTGCTGTTAATGGCAGCATGGATGGTAGGCCCTCCGCAAGCAGGGCTGGGACCCAGAGGGTAGGTGTTGTGACAGATGCTGGAAGAAGGGAGTCCACACAAAAGTTCAGTGCAACTGGTTTTGCTCACTGTCCGGTGATGGTAACTGATTACCCGAGGCCGGCTGGTTTCACCTCCAGGTTCCCTTGTACCCAGTGCCAATTAGTAATCTGGTGCCTTCTTCCCCTCCACCTGTCTCTGGTTAGTGGGTCCCCGTGGCGTAGAGCAACTGGGGGTCCCTGTCTGGTGGTGTTGTTCCACTGCTGTTTGCCTGACGGTAGCGTGAACCCTATGGGGTTGGAGTCTCTGGTCCTGTCCCCGGTTCTCCCTTTGTTACTGAGTCTTCGGATAGGGTCAGCAAGGTCCTTGACAGTCCCCTTGCTGTGCAGGTGTTAACAAGCCTGCCTAGAGCTTCTGCTTGTCCTAGGGTCCTGTACCCCGTCGGTGCGTAGTTCCGGGAGTACTCCATCGTACTCCACTGGCAACCACTCTCCTGAGCACCAGGTTACTGCTCACTACAGGACAGTTTGTCTCCTCATTTTCCCTCCTTCACCTTCACTCTCTTACTACTGTCTCCTCTCTGTCCACAGTCCGCCCCTCCCACCTGGTCAACAAGTGGACTGGCTCCACCTCTAGGTAACCATCCATTGGTATGACCCTAGCTGGGTACCATTGTATGGGGGCTTGTTTGGGAAAAACTGGGATTGTGTAGTGTTTGTATGGTACCGGCACTGGGTTTCCGGGTCCCTAAGGGGGTAGGCCCTTCCTCCTGGTGAGGATGCAGAACCTTGTAGCTCCCTGATGGCTTCAGGGGCGCTACATTAGCAGGCAGAGTACAAGAATCTGTAGTCTCCACAGACCCTGACGCCGCCATGACAGTCGGGGGTGTTTGTAAAAACCTCCTTGTGACTGAACGCTCCATAGGCAGGATATCTGTTCCACCAAGCAGAATAACATGGAACCAATTTAGCTCAGTGAATTTCATGTTCCTCACCTCGGCTGAACCCATGAGTTGACTTTTTCCCTTGCTTTAGCTAAGTCTTATTTGCTGATGTCAGAAAACTCTTGATAGATGAAGTGCGTCACATTATTGTGCCTTCTGCTAAGCAGCAGCTGGTGAGTCAGCCATCGCCGGCTGTGTGCCATCCTGCATCCATACTCCCAGCATGTGGCTCTTCCTTCCTTAGCTTAGTGCTGCATGCTGCATACCGCAGCATAAATTGTGACCTGTGACTATTCCTTTGTTTGACCTATAGAACATATTGTCCTCTGTATATATTGAGTTTACTTTGCATGTCTTTCTCTCTCGCAGGCTCTCTCCTTTCTCAGGTGACAAAATAGCAAAGAAAAGAAGGCGGAAAGGGAAAAGGGGGAGAGGAGCCTCTAAAAACGCCAGGTTTGTAGCAGGATGGAGGGTGAGTGACATGTTAGACTGCAGTAGCAATCGCTGGGTCATGGGAAGGTCTGCTGCTGTGTCAAAGGGCAGAGATCAAAGGGAAAGAATCTGCAAAAAAAGGGAACATGTTAGTTTGCTTTCCTGAATAGTAACACTGGAAATGAACCGGCTCTGAACTCCTATACACATTAAGTCGCAATATGCATCGTCAGCAGTTGTCGAATATCTCAGGGGACCGCTCTGTTTTACTTATTTTTAGATGCACGCTCTGTTTTTTTTACATTCCTGTATATGTGAGATCTAATCTTTTACATGTTAATGTTCACAAGAACATATATACATTGAGCAATGTTCTACCAAAAACAACAAAAATAAGAATGTGATTGAGTAACAAAAATTAGAGACTCACATCCACAACCATAAGCAACCTTACATTATATATATATACATATATATATGCAAAACAAGGAAGCCGCGGAGACACCATCACATGTTTCTCAACGCTGGCAGGTAACTAGCCAGGTCTTTCACCGGGAAGGAACAACCACGGGAAGGGCAGTCTCCAGTCAAGGAAACCACCTATGCCAAAACATGGTATCCATCCACAGACAGCTGTTTCGGGGTATTTGCCCCTCATCAGTGTGGAGTAGGAAACTGGCTAGTGGGAGCAATGCCTAGTAGAAGACTAATTGCTCCCACTCACTGATGAGGGGCAAATACCCCGAAACAGCTGTCTGTGGATGGATACCATGTTTTGGCATAGGTGGTTTCCTTGACTGGAGACTGCCCTTCCCGTGGTTGTTCCTTCCCGGTGAAAGACCTGGCTAGTTACCTGCCAGCGTTGAGAAACATGTGATGGTGTCTCCGCGGCTTCCTTGTTTTGCATATTTCCCAGGGGGCATTGCTCTAGAATCACTGCGTTGAGAAACACGTGATGGTGCCCTGCGGTGCTGGATGTTGATCTCCCTAAGGTCAACCATCCTTACATATATATATATATATATATATATATATACACATACATACACACATACACTTACTGTATACATACAGGTGTTTCTCAATAAATTAGAATATCAAAAAGTTAATTTATTTCAGTAATTCAATATAAAGAGGGAAACGCATATATTTTATGGAGTTATTACACGCAGAGTGATCTGTTCCTATATATTATATAGAGTCGTTACACACAGAGGGATCTATTCCTATATATTATATAGAGTCGTTACACACAGAGGGATCTATTTCAAGTGTTTATTTCTGTTGATGTTGATGATTATGGCTTACAGCCCATGAAAACCCAAAAGTCATTATCTCAGAAAATTAGAATAATTACCACAAAGCACCTGCAAAGGCTTCCTAAGTATTTAAACTGGTGCCTTAGACTGGTTCAGTAGTCTACAAAATCAAGGGGAAGACTGCTGACTTGACAGATGTCCAGAAGGCAGTCATTAACACACTCCACAAGGAGGGTAAGCCACAAAAGGTCATTGCTAAAGAATCTGGCTGTTCAGAGTGCTGTATCCAAGCATATTAATGGAAAGTTGAGTGGAAGAAAAAAGTGTGGTAGAAAAAGGTGCACAAGCAACCGGGATAACCGCAGTCTTGATAGGATTGTTAAGAAAAGGCCATTCAAAAATTTATGGGACTTTCACAAGGACTGGACGCTGCTGGAGTCAGTGCTTCAAGAGCCACCACACACAGATGTATCCAGGACATGGACTACAAGTGTCGCATTCCTTGTGTCGCCACTCATGACCAATAGACAACATCAGAAGAGTCTTACCTGGGCCAAGGAGAAAAGAACTGGACTGTTCTCAGTGGTGCAAGGTGTTGTTTTCAGATGAAAGTAAATTTTGCATTTCATTTGGAAATCGCGGTCCCAGAGTCTGGAGGAAGAGTGGAGAGGCCACAATCCAAGCTGCTGAGGTCTAGTGTGAAGTCTCCACAATCAGTGATGGTTTGGGGAGCCATGTCATCTGCTGGTGTAGCTCCACTGTGTTTTATCAACACCAAAGTCAGCACAGCCGTCTACCAGGAAATGTTACAGCACTTCATGCTTCCCTCTGCCCTCAAGCTTTTTGGAGTTGGAAATTTCATATTCCAGCAGGACTTGGCCCCTGTCCACACTGCCAAAAGTACCAAAACCTGGTTTAATAACCACAGTATCACTCTGCTTGATTGGCCATCAAACTCTCCTGACCTAAACCCCATAGAGAATCTATAAGAGACACCAGAGCTAACAATGCAGATGAGCTGAAGGCTGCTATCAAAGCAACCCGGGCTTCCATAACACCTCAGCAGTGCCACAGGCTGATCACCTCTACTGTATGCCATGCCGCATTGATGCAGTAATTCATGCAAAAGGAACCCCGACCAAATATTGAGGCATTTACTGAACAGACTTTTCAGTAGGTGCCAACATGTCTGAGTTTAAAATCATTTTTTCACTTGGTCTTATATAATATTCTAACTTTCTGAGATAATGACTTTTGGGTTTTCATTGGTTGTAAGCCATAATCATCAACATTAACAGAAATAAACACTTGAAATAGATGCCTCTGTGTGTAATGACTCTATATAATATATAGGAATAGATCACTCTGTGTGTAATGACTCTACAGTGTGTCCACCCATATCCTGTCCACCGCCTTTAACTTGAGAACGGCGGCAGCTATAGGCATAGAAATGGTGTCTAGATATAGTAAAGTAGCCATGCGCTACACAATAAAACCACCTATAGCGCCACCTGGTGGAAAATAACAGTTAACATTTTTATCTCGAAAATGGAACGTGATAGAGAAAAAAAGTGAATTACAAAGTTGTAGGGCATCATCAATTCAATACGAATCGACACCTTGCATACAGAAATGCTATGATTAGAACGTGTAAAACTCACAAGGACGTGAAGCGATACCTCATGGAGACCTTCCTACAAGTCATTGGGTATGGTGGCTGTGTGGAGTGGCCTCCACGCTCACCTGAACTGACACCATTGGACTTCTTTCTGTGAGGTCACATCAAACAGCAGGTGTATGCGACCCCTCCACCAACATTGCAGGACCTACGACGACGTATCACAGATGCTTGTACAAACGTGTCACCTACCATATTGCACAACGTGCAGCAAGATACAGTATGCTGTGCAGAGTCCAGATGTGCATTGCAGCTGACGGGGGACACTTTGAGCATCAAGTCAAATGAGCGCCATATGCGTGACCAGCATTCAATGTTTTGGGGGAGTCATGGGTTTCAAATCATAGCATTTCTGTATGCAAGGTGTCGATTCGCATTGAATTGAGGATGCCCTACAATTTTTTAATTCACTTTTTTTCTCTTTCTCGTTCCGTTTTCGAGATAAAAATGCTAACTCCGTTGTTTTCCACCAGGTGGCGCTATAGGTGGTTAAATTGCGTAGCGCATGGCTACTTTACTATACCTAGACACCCACTTCTATGCCTATAGCTGCCGCCGTTCTCAAGTTAATGGCGGTGGACAGGATATGGGTGGACACACTGTATATAATATACAGTATGTTTCCCTTTTTGTATTGAATTACATTGATGTTTCTTGCCAGTCTGTCCTGAGGAAGGGAGCTGAGTCTCCTGAAACACGTTGACCTGTGCATTGAATAAAGCAACATTAATCTTTAATCCTCATGATCGGTTAGTCATTGGCGCGGCTTGGACACCCTATTCTACTACTCTCTGTTATATGTATTGAATTACTGAAATAAATTAACTTTATATGATATTCTAATTTATTTAGATTCACTTGTATATTATGCAGTCAAATACATCATACTCCACACCTTCCTCCATGAATAGAACCTATACTCCACCTTTTACTTGGCATATTCATAACTGTTTTCTACCATGTCAGCTTCGTTAAAACTTAAGCATTCAAAATGGAGTAGAGAAGGGGTTAACGCCGCGCATCAGCCAAATGAAATTGTAAAGATGTTGATGAATAATATCTTTTTTTATTTCATCGGTCTATGCGTTTCGAGGTCGAACCTCTTCCTCAGGACCAAGACATCAACAAAAGCATCTTTGTTAATGTCCTGGTCCTGAGGAAGAGGTTTCGACCTCGAAACGCATAGACCGATGAAATAAAAAAAGATATTATTCATCAACGTCTCTACAATTTCATTTGGCTGATGCGCGGCGTTAACCCCTTCTCTACTCCATTTTGAATGCTCATCCACATGGGGCTGCAGCAGACGCCATTATCTTATGCTTATCAGTGGTTGTGAATTTTACAACCAAAATAGGTGAGTGTATATCTCCTGTATATACTGCACTTGTCATCTGGTGTTACACTATCAGCGCTTCTTATTTTAGATTTATCATTAAAACTTAAAACAGACCTGTCCCCAGATTTCACAATTCAAACAGCAAACATTACTAAATATTTATCTAAGGCCTGATGAGGCTGGTGTACCGACTTGTGAAATCCATGTAAGAATGGCTGTATAATTCTTTTTGCACATTTGCTGTCTGATTTAAAAAAGAGCATTTGTTCATAAAATGCTTGTTTTAGCATCTAGCATACTAAGACGTCTGATGTTTCCCTGAAGAGGCTTCGCCTAAAAAAAAGACATTGAGTGCACATATCCAAATACAGTGCGTTTCTTGGAGAGGTTTTCATTTGAAAAACTCAAAGGGCCCGATTCATCAAATCTTTTATGCCCTTATTCTAGTGTAAGAAGCTTTAGAAAAGTCATATAATCTTGGCTCAACTGGTGGCTGCACTAAAATGATAGGACTTTTAGGGTTCTGACCTCATTTTTACCCAGTGGTGAGCGGAGCTGGGGAGCGACAGGAGCATGGTGACCACCGCTGGTCAAATTTCTTACAAGTAGTGGCATGTTCTACTCCAAAAATCTTACAGGGACTGGAGTAAGATTAGCGGTGAGGCGCACATGGAGGTGCACACTACTTCTCCGATGGTCCTGATTCATGAAGAGTGAAGAGCCATTGTGTTAGGGCCAGGTGGACGGGCAGACCCAGGAGGTGGATCCACTGGGCCAAACACCTTACTGAAGGCAAGGGGTCCGGTAGCCGGAGCACTACAGGTAGCAGGACAGTCCGTTCAAAAGAGTGGAGTGGAGAAGTCCCTGGGACCACGGAGTCACTGATGGTAGTCCGGGTGACGGAGCTCAGGTTCGGAGGCCGAGATGTTGTCAGGCAGATTCCGGAACCGATGGAGCGAGAGGATGGATCACCACAGGGATCAGAGATGGTACGGACTGACGGGATGGCAGACAGTCAGCGTTCGGGGTTCGGGAATCGTCAGGACCGGATGGCGAGGCAGGAGCGGCTCTAGAAGAGAGATAGGTAAGTATACCAGCAGAGGCAAGGAGACCTGACTCCTAGCTTAGGGAAACACGAAGAACAGGCCCCGCCCACTTGGACATTAAACCCCTTTATACCCTGTACCTGTGTGTTCAATATCCTGTCAGTGGACGCTGGCCCTTTAAGAGAGGGTCAATGACCGCGCGCGCCCTAATGCGCATGCGCGAGGCCCGGGTGCCAGAAGCCAGGGCAGGGAGCGGTGAATAGGAAGCAGGGGAGCCGGCCTGGAGCAGAGCTGCCGACAGGCGCCGGGAGCGGGGACCGGGCCGCCTGGGGACCGCAGGTGATGGGGGCTGGAGGCTGTGGAGCGGGGGACGCCTGACAGAGGAGCCGGGGAGCGAAGCAGGGAAGCCGGGGAGCGTGGCAGGTGAGCCGGGGAGCGGGGCAGGGGACCCGGGGAGCGTGACAGATTGCATGTCTTCAAGAATCAGAAGCGTCTAACGCTAACCTGGCCCCTCATCAAGACCGGCGTGAATGATGTCAATCTTGATGAATCAAGCCCCTCAAAAAACTTTACCTAAATTTTTCTGGAAGTCCAGGATGAAAATTGCAGGTATCCAATATAAAGTAATGGTGAAATGAGACACATAAGAAAGATATTAATGGTTTGAACTGCAGTAAAGAGAGAAAGAAGACAGAAATGAGGTTTGACCCTTGAGAGCAAGCCATGTTTTCCAAGCAGATTCCAAAAATACTGTTTTGTTTTTTCTTAAACATGATCCTGACTTAGCTTACAGCTTTTCCAATCCACAGTCCATGGATGTTCCACCTAAAACTATCTGAACCTAACCCAGCAATTAGGCCTTTTTAGATCTTGTAGCCACTTTTATTTTTGTAAATCCCAGACAGTTCAGCCCACGGTCACGTAGTATGGCATGATCACATACGGCAACGCATTTTATGACGTCAAAATGTATATGGAAGACTTGTTGAATTTCGGCAGATTCGCTCATCTCTAACGTGTACCCTTTTTTCCCCTTATCTCAGGTCTGCTTGTCTACCGTGTCGTCGGCGAAGAACTTTAAACCCTAAAACCTGTAAATGTGTCTGTGAGATTAGTGAAGAACAATGTAACCAACGAGGGCTAACGCTAAATAGACAGCGCTGCAGGTAAAACGATGTTATCTCTCCGTGTGCCCCTTGTGGCACCCCAGTGGTCCGGTTGCCACAGTAGCGTTGCCCTCCTAACAGAGAATGATGTTATGCCTGGAAGCAAGAAGGGGGTTCCCCACGCTAGGTAACACCAGCTGCCAACACTTTCCTTACCAGAAGGGGGAGCTCTAAAACCTGGTTTAAGGGCAGCTTCCCTGTAAATTCTGGCCTGTGGGAGGGGTTAGTCGGGAGGAAGGACGGAGGAGTAGCGAGAGAGACCAGCCCGACGTCCTGAGGACTGGAGTCCCCGAAGGACTCGTCTCAGGGAAGGGAAGAGCTAGTAAAAGGGAAGAGGAGAGAGAGAAAGAAGTCGAGAAAAGCCTGGGGAGCGGAGTGGTGACGAAGCTCACCCCAGAGCAGAGCGCTAGAGATAGGATGCTGGAGTCCTTGGTTGTTCCGGTACTGAACTCCCGGCAGAAGACTGCATGTCTTCTGGCCACACAAAACGCCCGGCGGCACAGCAGCATACTAGAGCCTGGAGCCGTTGCCAGAGGAGTGGCACCTGTAAGAGGCTCACGCCGCCTGCCATACGGGTGAGAAACAGTACAACACCAGGAAGAGGGCCACAGCATAGCTTTATGCAGCAGGGGCCTACATGGGACAGCGCAGAAGGAAGGCCTCTGAACCCACCTGGCGAGGTAGATCCCCAATTGCTTCCAGCCTGCCTGGACCTCTGTTACCATCTGAACTAGTTTCCCTGGCCTGCACCACCCACCACCAAGTAAAAAGGTAAAGAAAACTACAGTCCCTGTGTCGTCCAGTTATTGGCTGCGTTTTCGGTCCTACACCCCAATGTTAATTCCTCCATCATAGACTATATTGGCTGCCCTGGGGCCCTGTTCCACCTGTGGGGCTGTACCATCATTGCTGTATCACCATCTGCCCCGGTGGTCCCATCCAGCAGCGTCGGCCATACATTGTCAAATACCACAGGTGGCGTCACGACTCATGCCCTGTAAATATCCCACATTTAAACAACACTGCCAGGGTCACAGAGGCTGGCCCTGCCGCCGTGACCTCCCAATAGAACCGGCCCGGTCCGAAGTGCCTCACGGCCCTGGTGGGCGTGTCACCCTCATTGCACCAGTACTTGGAGAAACTAGGATAAGACTTCAGTATGCAATGTAGAAAAGCTGAAAATGGCAGCAAACGGGAGTAGTGGACCTCCTGGACCACAGGCTGCAGCTGGACTTTACCCTTTAGCGGGAGGGGCTTAACTAGGTGCCTACCCATGGTGGACGCCAGGTACCTCTACCAGTTCAGTGACCGGGACTGTGGCAGCTGACCCCCAGGACAGGAGACGGACTCTGATACAGACTCAGATGCAGGCAGGTACAGGTGGGATGACTGAGGCAGACAGGCAGGCAGGTACAGACAGGAATGGAGGGCACGGCAGGGACAAATAGGAATGGGAAGGAGAATACAGGTACTGGAGATGGGACAGGAGCAAGGGACTTGACAACTAGCTAGCAGACTGGTAGCCAAACTAACGACATTGCGCAGGCACCTTCCCTAATGGGAGGGTGCCTTGCATGTCTGGTAAATGGCGCACTGGCCCTTTAAGAGGAGGGCCGATGGGCACGCGTGCACACTCCCTAAGTGCATTCCCAGAGAGCCTGTGTGGTGTGCACAAGCCCCAGCAGGAGAGGGAGGCAAAGAAGCACATGAACGGCGGGAGGAGGACACAATCTGGCAGCGGTTATAAGTAAGTTGGCATCCCTGTAGAGACGCGGGCGCTACACCAAGGTAACAAGTTGTAAAGGAAAGGGTCAATATCTCAAGAATGGCTGAAAATATTAATACGCCGTAAATTGCTAAATTGTTTGTATTTTGTACAATATCCAATTATGAAAATGGGATTAACCCTTTAATAAAAGGCACTATACTGAAAGTGTAGCTTAATGTTCTTTCTTTACTTTTCTTCTGGCAGATGTGAGAAGCCAAGAAGCTGATAGTCACCAAGCAAAATGAAAAAAAGTTCAGTTTTCAACAGATTCAACAGAACCAGATTCTGTGACACCATACCGGTAAACACAAGATATCCACTGGGGAATAACACCCACTAAATATCATGGTTATCGTTGTGGGAGCCCCCTCCATGATATATGTACGGTCAGAACGATGTACTACTCGGCTAATGTATAAAAGGTGGACTTGCTGAAGAGTGACCTCAGGATTTGCACACAAAAAACAAAGACAATGCATACTTAACAGTGGCCAAACAGCCTAGAAAATGAATCCATTCTTATATATTTTGCAATAACATGGATAAGTTGTCTATTAACAAATATGTGAACTCAATGTGTTACCTTTAAAAGTGCCTCATATCTGCACGTAATAACCAGAAAGTGTACAATTATCCTAAATTCATGTTACCACCAAGAGGACTAACACTGACAAGGAAAGGAATCAACAGATGTGTATCAACAAATGGGGAGAGCCGTCGGATTGTGCCAAGATAGCGTGACCTGACGGTGAAAATATTCATGTAAAATGAATGAAGACTGGAGTTAGTAGAAGTCAGGCTCTCCACTGTCTCACTATTTTGACAACAGTGTGAGAATTCCTGTTTCTATACTGAGAGATACCACTGTATGTATTGAGAGATGCGGTGTGTTCAGCATGTAATCTGTGCTACTGTCTTACTTTATTCTGTATAATAATGCATAAGAAGCTATATAACGTGGATTTCTGTGTATAATGAAGCAGAAGAAGGAGAAAAGGGTGCTTATGTAATGATAAAGTCAGAATAAGATATTCCTTTACTGGTAGATGTTTTCTTACCCATTTAAAAACAGCTATATCCACTTCTTGATGATTAAACCTTTAGTTGCAGCTATGTCCTCCTCCTGACGATTAACCCTTTAGTTGAACCTATCTGCTTCTCTTGACGGTTAAGCTTTAATTCCAGCTATGTCCTCCTCTTGACGGTTAACTTTTAGTTACAGCTATTTCCTTACCTTTACAATGAACCCTTTAGTTGCAGCTATGTTCTCCTTTTCACGATTTAATCCTTACAGTGCCTGTACATCCTCCTCCTGACGATTAACCTTTTATTTGCAGCTATGTCCTCCTTTTGACGGTTAATCTTTAGTTTGAGCTATTTCCTTACCTGTACGATTAACCCTTTAGTTTCAGCTATGTCCTCCTGACGATTAACCCTTTAGTTGAACCTATGTGCTTCTCTTGACGGTTAAGCTTTAATTCCAGCTATGTCCTCCTCTTGACGGTTAACTTTTAGTTACAGCTATTTCCTTACCTTTACAATGAACCCTTTAGTTGCAGCTATGTTCTCCTTTTCACGATTAATCCTTACAGTGCCTGTACATCCTCCTCCTGACGATTAACCTTATATTTGCAGCTATGTCCTCCTTTTGACGGTTAATCTTTAGTTTGAGCTACTTCCTTACCTCTACGATTAACCCTTTAGTTTCAGCTATGTCCTCCTCTTGACGGTTATGTGCCGCCCCCGTGAAACCAGCCGAGCTGTTCGGATCCGGGTTCGCTGTGGCTCGAGGGTCTCCGGACCCGGGGGTTGTCCGGCAACTCAAATGAAGGTGGAGTATGTACAGGGGAATTTAGATATAGTTTGTGACGCCACCCGTGGTGTATGGTAATTGGTAGTACCGCCGTTGCCGTTGGGAGTACCCGGGGTGATGAAGTGGGGCAGCGAGGTGTCGTAGCCCTCCACGGGTAGGGGGAATGCCCCGGGACTCTGTGTGGGATGCCGTGGGATGCAGGGGTCACTCTCGGACTCACTCAGTCAATAAGCAGACGCTGACAACCGGGTAAACCAACTCTCTGGGTTCCACTGCCGCTGAGGGGAGCTCGTCTGGGTCCCGTGCCAGATAGTGTTGCTTGGTGATCTGTGACCTGCCTCCTGGCACTAAGTTTAACTTCAACATGGTGGCCCAGTAGTCTGAAACTTGCCTGGCCCCGCTCCCCACTATGGCTAAGTGTGGGAGCTTGCTCTCAGGGCTCACACTTGGGATTTTCTTAACCATTTGGATTGGAAAGTCCTATCCCCCTCGTTGCGCTAATGCCCCGATTCCGGAGCAGGTGGGAACAGATCATAAATGCTCCGTTCTCCTCAGGTGAATTGTCGGGTTGCCTGAAGCTACTCCCCGACCTAGGGTTGTGTACCCCGTCGTGCCTTCGGTCCCGGACCAGTGACAGTGCTAGGCTGCCGGCTGTCCTCCTTGACAGGTCCAGGCACCTTGCCACAATCCCCTGCGACCAAGGGTCCGACTCCTCTATGTCCAGACCACCGTCTGCAACCTAGACAGCTTCTCTTGGGAGCCACCGCTCCCATCCTCCTCTCACTCTCACTATTCACTACTCACTGACTACATACCTCACCTCCCCTCCCTGACCCCCCCAGGTGGGCGACTCTATTCCACTCAAGCCGTCCACTGGTGTGCCTGGTGGGTATGCTGCAGGGTTTATCTAGGATTTGATTTGCTGTTGGAGGCAACACTGTCAGATAGAGACCCAGAACCATGAGGGACTTGGAATACTGCACGGAAGGGCAGTTTGTGCAGTACCCTGTGACGACCTGATAGTCCAGGGGCGTCACAGTTAACCTTTAGTTACAGCTATTTCCTTACCTTTACAATTAACATTTTAGTGGCAGCAATGTTCTTCTTTTCACAATTAATCTTTAAAGTGCCTGTATGTCCTCCTCCTGATGATTATCCCTTTAGTTGCAGTTATGTCCTCCTCCTGATGATTATCCCTTTAGTTGCAGCTATGTCCTCCTTTTTACGATTAATCCTTAAACTGCCTGTATGTCGTCCTCTTACAGATTAACCTTTTAAAAAGCAGCTGTATTTGCCTCCTTTAGCTGTCTGCATAATACACAGGGACATCTTAACACATGGCTGATAATTAACAATATTCAGTATATAGTACTTGGTGAGAGGTGAGAACAATCCTCACCTGATTTGTGTGTTAATGTACTACTGTACATTTGTCTTTTGGCGAATTAATAAGAAAAATATGTGAATCAACTTTCCCATTGTATTCTGTGGACCATTGATTGACAAAATGGCAAAACATCAAATTAATCAGCTCTCCCTCAATTCTGCCCAGATCTGAGCAGAAGGCATGATGTCTCAAATCAGTTCCTTCCGTCTCACAGTTGGTATGTCCCAGAGAAGACAATGTCCAAGATTTTGAGCTCAATCTGGGAAAATAAAAGTAAGACCCGCAATCCTATAATACTGCTGAAAATTATCCATGTTAAAGGGAATCTGTCACCAGGTTTTTGCCCCCTAATCTGAGAGCAGCATAATATAGACAAAGATAATGATTCCAGTGATGTGTCGCTTACTGGGCTGCTTAGTGTATTGTTGATACACTGCACTGTTTAATCAGCAGTAGATTATCATTACAGGACTACTTGGCATGCTGCAGGTAGTCCAGCATATTCATGAGCTCTGTATAACTGCTAGATCTGCAGCAGAGAAAACAGTGATTATATGAAAATGACAGCAAACAACTCAGTAAGTGACACATCGCTGGAATCAGGGTCTCTGTCTCTACATTATGCTGCTCTCAGATGGGGGAGCAAAAACCTGGTGACAGATTCCCTTTAATGTCACTTGTTGGTTAAAAAAGGTCCTCTTTAAAGTGGATATGTGACCATATTTAACAACACTTACTAAATACATGACTAAGGCCGCTCTCACATAAGCGGTATTTTGCCGCTAAACTGGATCTGTAACAAATGCGTTTCAGCTCCATTAATTTGCGATGCATGCAACCGCATGTGACCTCATCTTTCCGCGATTCCATAGGAAATTAATGACGCTGAAACACATTTGTGATGGATCCGGCTTTGCGGCAAAATACCGCCGATGTGAGCGCGGCCTCAATAGGTCTCCTGTATCTGATGAGGCTGGTGTACTTACTTTGAAAATCTAAATAGATGTCCTAAATCTGATGAGGCTGGTGTACTTACTTTGAAAATCTAAATAGATGTCCTAAATCTGATGAGGCTGGTGTACTTACTTTCAAAATCTAAATCGGTGTCCTGAATCTGATGAGGCTGGTGTACTTACTTTCAAAATCTAAATAGATGTCCTAAATCTGATGAGGCTGGTGTACTTACTTTCAAAATCTAAATAGGTGTCCTAAATCTGATGAGGCTGGTGTACTTACTTTGAAAATCTAAATAGATGTCCTAAATCTGATGAGGCTGGTGTACTTACTTTCAAAATCTAAATAGGTGTCCTAAATCTGATGAGGCTGGTGTACTTACTTTCAAAATCTAAATAGGTGTCCTGAATCTGATGAGGCTGGTGTACTTACTTTCAAAATCTAAATAGATGTCCTAAATCTGATGAGGCTGGTGTACTTACTTTCAAAATCTAAATAGGTGTCCTAAATCTGATGAGGCTGGTGTACTTACTTTGAAAATCTAAATAGATGTCCTAAATCTGATGAGGCTGGTGTACTTACTTTCAAAATCTAAATAGGTGTCCTAAATCTGATGAGGCTGGTGTACTTACTTTCAAAATCTAAATAGGTGTCCTGAATCTGATGAGGCTGGTGTACTTACTTTGAAAATCTATGTCAAAATGACACTAAAATTCTGAGATTTAAATGATCTTTTTTTAAAAAGTAGCTAAAGAATGAAAAAAGCTCATGAATCTATCTATTCAGCCTCTGCCCACCCAGCCTCACTGACAGCTGCAGCTTGTACTGAGCAGTGTGAGATCTCAGCAGCAACAGGGAGGAGGGACACTGAGGTTAATCTGGCTAAATTAGCAAAAACTGAGTTCAATCCTAATTCTAAGATGAATTATCAAGTACACCGGCCTCATCAGGTGTAAGAGATCTATGAAATAATGTATGCAGTTTGAATCAGTTTGAATCAACCCTATGTTATTCCATGGGTGTAGTATGTAAGGGCCTTTAATTAATGAGATGCATAAAAGCAGCACTAATAAAGACTATATTTATTTATCCTTTCATCATGTATTAATGTATTTATCTTTCTCTACTTTGTGTTACTGAAAATATTCCCATGTATGTATATACAAAAGTATTTATACCACCATTTATCAATATATATTGTTTTCAAATGATGATGTGTGTGTACTTTTAATGATGTAAACGAAGCATATGATTGAATTGTCATGTTGCTTATGGCCGGGGGTAACCTAACCAGTCACTGGGGAATTTGGGGAACCTTTAGATATTCTGCAACGTAATATAGATAATATTATCATGTAATGTAACAAGTCACTAGGAAACATCAGATGTTTCTGACACAGTAACTTTCTCAGCTAAATTTGTTATCATAAATAAATATGGGCAGAGATAAATACTGACCTGCAAGCTGCTGCTAAAAGATATTAAGGACTATAAATACAGAAAGAAGGAAAATCACTGTTTGCTCAGTTAATTTAAGAGGTGTTGGGTAACCCACTTGTGCGTTGTACACATTTTTAGCAGTAATTATCAGTCTCCTGGAAACTGGCTGAATAGTCCTGATGAAGCAATGGGAATAAAGAAATTAAAGGGGTATTCCGAGACTAAAATATTGATGACTTAATCCATGGAGGAATGAAGGGGCAGCACAATTCCAGCAAGATCTGCAACCCCTTTATTGGTTACATAGCATTAAATGAGCCATATGGCTTGCAATGTGTCACGCTCCCCGGGTCCTCACCCCCGCTCCCTGGCTCACCTGCCACGCTCCCCGCTCTCCAGCCTCCGGTGCCCGTCCTTCCCAGGTCCCCTGGTCTCCGATCCCGGCGCCCGACGGCTTCCCAGGCCCTGGCCGGCTCCCCTGCGTCCTCCTCGCAGCCTCCTTCCCTGGCTTCTGGCACCCGGGCGGCGCGCATGCGCATTAGGGCGCGCGCGCGGTCACTGACCCTTTCTTAAAGGGCCAGCGTCCATTAACAGGAAATGAGGCTAAACAGGTACAGGGTATATAGGGGGTTATTGTCCAAGGGGGCGGGGCCTGATCTTCGTGTTTCCTAAGCTAGGAGTCAGGTCTCCTGGTGTTTCTGTGCATGTACTTACCTATCTCTCTCGTAGAGCCGTGCCTGCCTCGCCATCCAGTCCTGCCGTATCCCGAACCCCGAACGCTGTCCATCTGCCATCCTGACAGTCCGCACCATCCCGGATCCCTGCGGTGACTCATCACCTCGCTCCAAAGGTTCCGGACCCCGCCTGACATCATCTCGGCTTCCGAACCAGAGCTGCGTCACCCGGACTACCACCCGTGACTCCGTGGTCCCAGGGACTTCTCCGCTATACTCGTGTGCACGGACTGTTCTGCTGTTTATAGTGCTCCAGCTACCGGACTCTTTACTACCATCTAGGAGTTCGGCCCAGTGGATCCACCTCCTGGGTCTGCCCGTCCACCTGGCCCTGACAGTAAGATCAGGCCATGGATCCCGCTGCAGCACTAGCAGCCGTACAGGAGGAACTCCAACGCCAGCGTGAGACTCAGACCCGCATGCTGCAATTCATGTCTTCTGTGGACGCCCGCCTGAACACGCTACAAGCGGCAGTTACGACTTCGACATCCCGGGCTTCCACTAGTCAAGCCACGGCTCCCGCTCCTGTGGCGACTTCTTCAGATACCACCAGACTTCGGTTGGCTTCACCACCCCGGTACGCCGGAGACCCCAAGACCTGCAGGGGATTCTTAAACCAATGCTCCCTCCATTTCACGCAGCTGCCGCATTTGTTTGCCTCCGACCAAGCCAAGGTCGCCTTCATCATGTCCCATCTAGAGGGTGAGGCACTGGCGTGGATGAACCCCTTGTGGGAGAAGGGGGATCCTGTGACCACGAACATCCAGGACTTCCTGCAGGCATTCCGTGGTACCTTCGATGAGCCCGGACGCGCCTCCGCGTCTGCTTCGTCTCTTCTCCGCTTACGTCAGGGGACTCTGACGGTGGGTCAATACGCGATCCGGTTTCGCACCCTGGCCTCAGAACTAGGGTGGAACAACGAGGCCCTAACCGCCGCCTTCTGGGAAGGACTCTCAGGGCGAATTAAAGACGAGCTGGCGGGTCGTGACGTACCGACCACCCTAGATGCCCTGATTGCCCTAGCGACTCGAGTGGACATTCGCTTTCAGGAGCGATCCAAGGAAGCGTCCCGTGAGAGACGTCCGGTACGGCATTCCCCTCCTCCGCAGAAACCCTCCGTACTTCAGTCATCGACAGCTGGGGCTCCCGTCCACGAGCCCATGCAGATCGACCGAGTGTGTCAGTCTGAACAACGTCGAGCAGATCGGCTCGCCAAGGGTCTCTGCTTTTACTGCGGTGAGGGCACACACCTGCTACGCTCCTGTCCAGAGAGGCCGGGAAACTCCAAAGCCTAGGGTTGGTAGGAGAGGCCACCCTAGGTGCTGGGACTCTCTCTGACCCGGTTACATGGACAGTGCAAGTGACAACGGGAGAGACGCGGTTCACGGCTGATGCCTACCTCGATTCCGGGGCAGCAGGCAATTTCATCCAGCAGACCACGGTGGACAAGTACCGGGTGCCTGTTATTCCACTCGACAAGCCCCTAGTGATTGCCCCGGTGGATGGGAGACCCCTCTCTGACACCATCTCCTGGATCACCAGGCCGGTCGAACTGCGTATCGGTGCCCTTCACACCGAGAACATCGCTTTCTACGTCCTCCCACACATGTCCCACCAGATCCTGCTGGGACTTCCATGGTTGCGGACACACGAACCATCAGTCAGTTGGGGCACTGGCGAAATCACCCGATGGGGCTCTTCGTGTCATGAGAGGTGCCTAAAGTCCATACAACCCATCTGACGACCTCCGGTTCCAGAGAACCTACCGGGGCTGCCCTCGGCCTATTGGTCCTTTGCAGATGTTTTTGATAAAAAGGAATCCGAGGTACTGCCGCCACATCGCCCATACGATTGTGCCATCGACCTGCTCCCAGGAACAACACCACCACGAGGACGGATATATCCTTTATCTCCAGCCAAAACAAGGGCCATGTCTGCTTACATCTCAGAGAGCCTGGCAAGGGGGTTCATTCGGAGATCCTCCTCTCCTGCTGGAGCAGGCTTCTTCTTTGTCAAGAAGAAAGAGGGCGACTTACGCCCATGCATAGACTACCGGGGTTTGAATCAAATCACCGTAAAAAACAAGTACCCACTGCCGCTCATTCCCGAATTGTTTGACCGGCTTAGAGGAGCTCGTGTGTTCACCAAGCTGGATCTTCGGGGTGCTTACAATCTGGTACGCATCCGCTCTGGTGACGAATGGAAAACCGCGTTCAATACGCGCGATGGACATTATGAATACTGCGTGATGCCCTTCGGCCTGTGTAACGCTCCTGCCGTCTTTCAAGAACTGGTGAACGACGTGTTCCGGGACCTTCTCTACATCTGTGTGGTAGTGTATCTAGATGACATCCTTGTCTTCTCTCCGGACCTCCAAACCCACAGAGAAAACGTACAGCTGGTTCTACAAAGACTGAGAGAGAATCGTCTGTACGCAAAGTATGAGAAGTGTGTCTTTGAGCAGTCTTCTCTCCCCTTCCTGGGGTACATCATCTCTGATACCGGACTGCAGATGGATCCCAAGAAGGTCTCCGCCATTCTCAACTGGCCTCCTCCTTCTGGACTGAAGGCAATCCAACGCTTCCTGGGATTCGCCAACTACTACCGCCAGTTCATCCCTCACTTCTCTGCCTTGACTGCTCCTCTCTCCGCCCTGACTAAGAAGGAGGCTAATCCTAAGGACTGGTCACCTGCGGCTGACGCCGCGTTTGGCTCTCTGAAGCGGGCATTTGCCTCCTCTCCTGTACTTCACCGTCCGGAGTTAAACCGCCAGTTCACCTTGGAGGTGGATGCCTCCTCCTCAGGAGCCGGAGCAGTGCTCATGCAAAAGTCCTCCTCCGGGAAGATGGTGACTTGCGGATTCTTCTCCAAGGGCTTCTCAGCGCCTGAACGCAACTACACCATCGGTGACCGAGAGCTCTTGGCAGTCAAACTGGCTTTGGAGGAATGGCGCTACCTCCTGGAAGGGGCAGTGTACCCCGTGATTATTTACACGGACCACAAGAACTTGGAATACCTGCGGTCCGCTCAGCGACTGAACCCACGGCAAGCCAGGTGGTCCCTATTCTTTGCCAGGTTTGATTTCCAGCTCCACTTCCGACCCGCGGACAAGAATGTACGTGCTGATGCCTTGTCCAGGTCTTTCATGCCCATGGAGCAGGAGGAAGAGACTACCCAACCCATCATCTGTCCTAGCAAAATCATTCCGGTGGCCCCTGTCACCCTGGCCCAGATACCGCCTGGGAAGACCTATGTCTCCGAGGTAGACAGGGAAAAAGTGTTACACTGGGGTCATGCCTCGAAAACAGCCGGTCATGCTGGTCAGAAAAAGACATGGGGTGCGATTGTACGTCATTACTGGTGGCCATCCCTTCGCACGGACGTCGCTGCTTTTGTATCCGCCTGTTCCTCTTGTGCCAGGAACAAGACGCCCAAACACCTCCCATATGGCCGTCTTCTGCCTCTGCCGATACCGTCAGTTCCGTGGCAACACATAGCAATGGACTTTATTACGGACTTGCCATTGTCCTCCGGACACACAGTCATATGGGTCGTGGTGGACCGGTTCTCTAAAATGGCCCATTTCGTCCCTATGGCTGGACTGCCCTCTGCTCAGGAACTCGCGGACGCCTTTATACAACACATCTTCCGCTTGCATGGCTTCCCATTACACATCGTATCCGACAGAGGAACTCAGTTCACCTCCTGCTTCTGGAGGGCTCTCTGTAAACATCTGGGAGTGACTCTGGACTTTTCATCTGCATACCATCCTCAGTCTAATGGCCAGGTAGAGAGGGTCAATCAAATCTTGACCACTTTCCTACGTCACTATGTTAACGCCCATCACGACGACTGGTCCGCTCTTCTTCCTTGGGCTGAATTCTCCCACAACCACCACGTCAGTGAGTCCTCCTCCAGCTCTCCCTTCCATGTCGTTTACGGACTTCAGCCTTCCATCCCATTGCCTGTATCTCCTTCTTCGGATGTCCCTGCTGCAGATACAGTAGCCCGTGACTTTGCAACCATTTGGGACTCTGTCAAAGCGTCCCTTGGACGTGCTTCCCTGCGGATGAAAAGACACGCTGACAAGAAACGTCTGGACCCTCCGTGTTTCTCTCCTGGAGATCTCGTCTGGCTTGCTTCCCAGTACGTCCGCCTGAAGATACCATCATACAAGCTGGGCCCTCGCTACATCGGGCCGTTTAAAGTCCTCAACAAGATCAATGAGGTCTCCTACAAGCTACAGCTCCCGGCCACGATGAGGATACCCAACTCATTCCACGTCTCCCTGCTCAAGCCGGTTGTCCTTGGTCCCTTCTCCGCTGCTGCCAGTCCGGCTCCTCCACCTATTGCCGATGTCGACATCTATGCGGTAAGGGATATCGTGGCCATGAAGACCGTACGAGGTCGACAGTTCTTCCTGGTGGACTGGGAAGGGTATGGTCCTGAGGATAGGTCCTGAGAGCCCAGGGAGAACGTGGGCACTCCTCTGATCCGTGCCTTCATGTCCCGGTTGCGGGGAGGGGGGCGTGGGGGGGGGGTACTGTCACGCTCCCCGGGTCCTCACCCCCGCTCCCCGGCTCACCTGCCACGCTCCCCGCTCTCCAGCCTCCGGTGCCCGTCCTTCCCAGGTCCCCTGGTCTCCGATCCCGGCGCCCGACGGCTTCCCAGGCCCTGGCCGGCTCCCCTGCGTCCTCCTCGCAGCCTCCTTCCCTGGCTTCTGGCACCCGGGCGGCGCGCATGCGCATTAGGGCGCGCGCGCGGTCACTGACCCTTTCTTAAAGGGCCAGCGTCCATTAACAGGAAATGAGGCTAAACAGGTACAGGGTATATAGGGGGTTATTGTCCAAGGGGGCGGGGCCTGATCTTCGTGTTTCCTAAGCTAGGAGTCAGGTCTCCTGGTGTTTCTGTGCATGTACTTACCTATCTCTCTCGTAGAGCCGTGCCTGCCTCGCCATCCAGTCCTGCCGTATCCCGAACCCCGAACGCTGTCCATCTGCCATCCTGACAGTCCGCACCATCCCGGATCCCTGCGGTGACTCATCACCTCGCTCCAAAGGTTCCGGACCCCGCCTGACATCATCTCGGCTTCCGAACCAGAGCTGCGTCACCCGGACTACCACCCGTGACTCCGTGGTCCCAGGGACTTCTCCGCTATACTCGTGTGCACGGACTGTTCTGCTGTTTATAGTGCTCCAGCTACCGGACTCTTTACTACCATCTAGGAGTTCGGCCCAGTGGATCCACCTCCTGGGTCTGCCCGTCCACCTGGCCCTGACACAATGTTACACATTTATGTTATAACTAGCTGTACTACCCGACTTCGCCCGGGTTAATAACTGTTGTTAACAAAATAGAATGTATTAACAAAAATTTACTCTGCACACAAAAACCACAAAACAAATAGATAGAAATGTAATTATTAAAAGGCAAAAACTAAGCTAATAGAAGAATTTCACAACATATATTTCAACACCACAGATATTCCACACAGATTTAACTAAATTGGCCAAGTAATGTGCTCTGTCTGTCTCTTTCTCCGTCTGTCTCTTTCTCCGTCTGTCTCTTTCCCCGTCTGTGTCTTTCCCCGTCTGTCTCTTTCCCCGTCTGTCTCTTTCCCCGTCTGACTCTTTCCCCGTCTGACTCTTTCCCCGTCTGCCTGTCTCTGTCTGTGTCTCTTTTTTGTCTGTCTCTATCTCTGTTTCTTTCCCCATCTGTCTTTTTCTAGGTCTGTCTCTTTCTAAGTCTGTCTCTTTCTAGGTCTGTCTCTTTCCCAGGTCTGTCTCTTTCCCTGTCTGTCTCCCCATCTCTTTGTCTGTGTCTTTTCCTGTCTGTCTCTTTTCATGTCTGCCTGTCTCTGTCTGTCTCTTTCCTTGTCTGTCTCTATTTCTCTGTCTCTTACCCCATCTGTCTCTATCAAGGTCTGTGTCTTTCCCCATCTATCTTTGTCTCTTTCTGGCTGTCTCCTCCTTCCTTGTCTGCCTGTCTCTGTCCCTGTCTGCATGTCTGTCTGTCTCTTTCCCCATCTGTCTCTTTCCCCGTCTGTCTCTTTCCCCGTCTGTCTCTTTCCAGGTCTGTCTCTTTCCAGGTCTGTCTCTGTCTGTCTCTTACCAGGTCTGTCTCTTTCCAGGTCTGTCTCTGTCTGTCTCTTTCACCGTTTGTCTCTGTCTCTTTCCCTATCTGTCTCTATCTCTCTGTCTGTCTGTCTCTCTGTCTGTCTGTCTCTCTCCGTCTCCCCACCGACATTTTATTACCTTACATATAATCTTCTTATACTATGAATGTCTTTTGTTCCTATAGCAACCAATTACAGCTCCTACTAATAACCTGTAGTTCCAGGCTCCATTTACTTTAATGGAGGCATATTTTTTTGGAGAGTAACTGTAAAGCGCGGGGTTAAATTGTCCTGTCAAAACATAGTCTACGACGTTCCCTGGGTAAATGAGGTGTCTGTGCAAATTTTCGTAATTGTAAATACAACGGTGCGGATACACTTTTTGTTTCACTTTTTCCCCATTATGTAGATAGGGGCAAAATTGGTAAATTGGAACACGCGGGGTTAAAATTTCGCCTCACAACATAGCCTATGACGCTCTTGGGGTCCAGACGTGTGAGTGTGCAAAATTTTGTGGCTGTAGCTGCGACGGTGCAGATGCCAATCCCGGACATACATACATACACATACATAGATACATACATACATACATTCAGCTTTATATATTAGACTAGCTGTAGTACCTGGCATTGCCCGGGATAGTAACTGTCTCTCTGCCAGTCTCTGTCTGTGTGTCGCTGTCTGTCTGTCTCTCTGTCTGTCTCTTTCCTTGTCTGTCTGTGTCCATGTCTCTGTCTGACTATTTCTATCTCTGTCTGTATTTGTATCAGTCTATTGGTCTCCATCTCTGTGTCTGTCTGTCTCTCTCTATCTCTGTGTCTGTCTCTGTGTGTGTGTCTGTCTGTCTCTTTCTCCGTCTGTCTCTTTTCCGTCTGTCTTGGTCTGTCTCTTTCCAGGGCTGTCTCTTTCCAGGTCTGTCTCTTTCCCCGTCTGTCTCTTTCGCCATCTGTCTCTTTCCCCGTCTGTCTCTTTCCCCGTCTGTCTCTTTCCCCGTCTGTCTCTTTTCCGTCTGTCTTGGTCTGTCTCTTTCCAGGTCTGTCTCTTTCCAGGTCTGTCTCTTTCCAGGTCTGTCTCTTTGCCCGTCTGTCTCTTTACCCATCTGTCTCTGTCTGTGTCTCTGCCTGTCTGTCTCTTTCCCCGTCTGTCTCTTTCCCCGTCTGTCTCTTTTCCGTCTGTCTTGGTCTGTCTCTTTCCAGGTCTGTCTCTTTTCAGGGCTGTCTCTTTGCCCATCTGTCTCTGTCTGTGTCTCTGCCTGTCTGTCTCTTTCCCCGTCTGTCTCTTTCCCCGTCTGTCTCTTTTCCGTCTGTCTTGGTCTGTCTCTTTCCAGGTCTGTCTCTTTTCAGGGCTGTCTCTTTGCCCATCTGTCTCTGTCTGTGTCTCTGCCTGTCTGTCTTTTTCTGTCTCTCTATCCATCTCTCCACCGACATCATATAACCTCACGCATAAGCTTCAACTAACAGTTTATTTTGTTCCTATAGCAACCACTGACAGTTGCTATTAATAGCCTATAGCTCCCACCTCCATTCAGTTTAATGGCTGCAGGATTTTAGAGACTAACTGTAAAGCACGGGGTTAATTTTTACTGTCAAAACATAGTCTATGACGTTCCCTGCGTCACATGAGGCGTCTGTGCAAAATTTCGTGATTGTAAATGCGACGGGTGACGGTGCGGATTCCTTTAGCGGACATGCACACACACACACACAAACACATACACTCAGCTTTATATATTAGATTGTGTGGGCACTATGATTAGTGCATTGCCATACAATGAAGATACACTGGAGATAAAAATTAGAGAACAAAACACAATTTCCTAAATGTTGCGGTCATTGTGTCGTCCTATGTGAATATATCCTGGCATGAGTAAACTTGCAGTATTTTATTTCATAAATTCAATTTATTCCAAAGCACTTAATAAAAATGTTAATGAGATAAATGTAAAAGAACACTGATCAAAAATAGAGAACACTTTCAGATACCTGCAACTTACTGGTGTTAATCTGGCACTTGGTGCTAATTTCCTTCATTATCTGAAAAACCCTATGTAACTGGCAGCCTAACTTTCCAGTTTGCACTGACTTTGCAAAAATGGTGTGCCGTTCCAAAGTGACTGAAACCCTCCAGCAGCAGGTTGTCCAGATGCAGGCCAAAGGTGTGACCCTATCAGCCATAGCGAGAGAAGATGGTCATTCCAAGTCTGTGCTTTCGAGAATATTGCATCTTTACAACATCACAAACTCTTTCAAGTCCCTCAAGAAGGCTGGTCACCCTTGAAAGACAAATGTAAGAGAAGACAGTATAATGCAGAGAATCTCCGTGAGTAATCGTTTCCACATAGCAACTGGAATTGCTTTGCAGTTCAGCACTGAACAGGGTAAGGATCTATCTCATCATCCAGTGTCGTAATGTTTAAGAGCATTTGGACTGAAAGCCCACTCTGCAGCGACCAAACTTCTCACTTGCGGAAAGAATCAAAAGGCTAGACTCACCTTTGGTGAGGAGCATGTTGTGTGGACAGAGGAGAAGTGGTGCACTGTTCATTTTAGTGATGAAAGCAAGCTTAATTTATTTCTGTCTCATGGGAAACATTATGTTCATCGAGAAACTGGGGAAAGATTGAACCCAAAGTGTGTTAAGAAGTCAGTGAAAGGTGGTGGAGGAAGTGTCATGGTTTTGGGAATGTTTTCTGCTGCAGGAGTTGGACCTCTCATACAGCTACATGGCAGAGTGACTGCAAGTGTGGATCAGAACCTTCTTCAACAACAAGTGGTTCATCACTCAGTCAACCAGCAATTTTCCTTGCAGGACAATGCCCCCTGTCACACAGCAAAACAGGTAAAGCAGTTCCTTGAAACAGAAAACATTGAAACAATGAAATGGCCACAGCCCAGAGTCCTGATCTAAATCCAATAGAAAACCTCTGGAAAATGCTTGGTGACAAAGTTATGACCAAGAAACCCACAATAGTCAAAGAACTGTGGAAGAGACTGGAAGAAGAGTGGACCAAAATCCCACCAGAGCAGTGTGAGAGACTAGTGATGCCTGTGGCCACAGATGTGCTGAAGTCATTCACAGCGATGGCCGGTGCACGTCCTACTGATTGGTGACTGTTGTTACCTGCAGACATTTTAGCTATAATCTTTCTCTATGCTACAGTCATTGCTGTCCTCTAATTATGATCATCACGTTTTTGGCAAAATAAAGGGTTTATGGTAATATACGGTACTTTGGATCTTTTGTAAAACCCTGTTCTAGTGGCATGGTGTGCCCCTTACAAAAAACCTTCAAATGTTCATCAATGTAGATTACATTATTTCTGAAAAACACAAGTGATCATACAGTGTTCTCTAATTTTGATCTCCAGTGTAAAGTATATTTCGAGATAGAAAATGGTTGGTATTAGTAATATTTCCACTATTTTTCTGCACTAGTGATTATACATGAAGCCTCAGGGGAGTCGCCCGTGTAGCTGACGTAATCGACCTTGGCTTCTGTTAGTATTCTCACCAGCAATATTGATTAATGACAGAAATGGGATACAAAGAATTAAAGACATTTCTTCACCGGGCATTGACATTTCTGAACTTTTGGATAGTACAAGTGATAAACTGATATCTGAATGACCCCTTAGGGTTTTTTCTGACTCCGCTCTACAGCTGATGTCAGGTGGAAGATCAGATATTTGGATTTCAAGGAGCCAATTGCTTGATTCCCATTGAAATGAGACAATAATAATATTTAGTCACTTATATAGCGCTATTAATTCCATAGTGCTTTGCATATGTCATCTTTGTACCGGTTGCGGATGGTGTAGGGGCAGCAAGCGAGATTAGTGGACCACAGGGGGACCAGGGCTTACCCTTTAGTGGGAGGGGCTTAACTAAGCGCCCACCTCGAGGTAGACGCCAGGTGCCACTCCCAGGGCAGTGACCGGGACTGTGTTAGCTGATCCCCAGGACAGCAAATGGACTCAGGTATAAGCACAGGTGAAGGTAGATACAGGTGTAATGGCTGCGACGGGCAGGCAGGTGGGGACGGACATATATGGTGGTCACGGCAGGGACAGATAGGTATGGAAAGTCAGGTACAGGTGACGGACACAAAGATAACGGAACAGGAGCAGAAGAACCTGACAACTAGCTAGACAGACTGGGAAACTGACTAAGGTGTTGCACAGGCACCACCCCTAAGGGGAGGGTGCCTTAAATGCATAGTGCCTCTCAGCCATAGGAAGAGAAGCATTTCCAGAAATAGGTTCCGGCCCTTTAAGAGGAGGGTCGGTGTGCGCCTGCATGCCCTAAGCACACTTCTGGGATACCTGGGCTGCATGCAAGGCCAACAGCACACGTGGATGGCCGGGGGAGTGCAGGAGAGGACATGACCTGGCCGGCGTAGCATCCCTCCAGGGACACCGGCGCTACAATCATTAATGTCCCCATTGGGGCTCACAATCTAAATTCTCTATCAGTATGTCTTTGGAGTCTGGGAGGAAATTAGAAAACCTCGAGGAAACCCACACAAATACAATTTCAGTCTAGTAATGGCTTATACGCCTTTCCTAATTTAAAAAGCATGCAAGCTTGTCCGAGCATATAATACAGTGGATAAAAAAAAAAGTTTACACACCCCTGATAGAATGCAAGGTTTTTGTCAGTAAAAAAGAAAAATCATAGGAAGAAAAAACTCTGAACTTTTTCCACCTCTATGTCACCCACAATCAATACAAATCCATTGAAGAACACACAAATCGTTTTGAGGAGGAAAATAAAACTAAAATAATGTAGTTGCATAAGTGTGAACACCCTCTTCTAATTAAGGATGTGGTTATGTTCAGACATAAACAATCATTTTGCAACTCAAGTTAAATAATAGTACATAGCTGCCATCATTTACAGGGATTCTGTTAGCCGTTCTAGTAGGATTTGCTTAGTTGGATTTTACAGCAAAATTCATGGTCCCTAAACAGCTTACAACACAGCAAAGGGATCTCATTGTTGAAAGTTATCAGTCAAGAGAATGGTATAAACATTTTTCCAATGGATTAGATATATGTTATGATCCGGTAACCATGGAAGATTACATAAAACGCCCATTGGTGAAAAAACACCAAGAAAACAGGAGTAGTTGGAACCTGGGCTGACCGCAATCCCCTAACTATCAGACCACACTAGAAGTAGCCGTAGAGTGTTCCTAAAAACCTAGACGCCACGTCACAGCCTGAGAAACTAGCTACGCCTCACAGTAAGAAATGAGGAAATCTACCTTGCCTCAGAGTAGTCCCCAAAGGAGTAGATCACCCCCCACATATAAAGATTATGGTGATGTAGGAAAACACGATACACAGATAGGAAAAATAGATTTAGCAAAGGCAAGGACCAACTAACTTGATACAAAGAAAAGGAAAGGAAACTGATTGTGGTCAGTGCAAAATCCCTATAGAAAAATACCAAACTCCTGATAGCAAAAAAGAACGACCTCACCCCCACTATATCAAGTACTCCTGTAAATAATGGGAGAATAAAATACCAAAAAAAGCACAAAAATACAGAAGAGCAAATAATCAAGTTAGACAGGGAGAAAAATCCCTTTTCCTGCAGGAGAGCCAGCAAAGGGAGGGGAAACACAATGCTCACAACACAAAAGAAACCAAACTTCACCTGCAAGAAAACAGATACAAAGCAAAACAAAGAAAACAACCACCCTAAGGTGTAAACCAGGAATCAAGGAAAAAACTAACTTATCTGCAGAAGTCTTGCTCAGGGAAACAGGGACGGACCGAACGCCAAGCCAGGAACAGGACTGAAGAAAATACAATTATAACCGGCGCCAGCAAGGCAAAAAGTGCTCTCCTATATAGACCAGACTTGTCTGCAATAGGACTTCCCTAATTAAAAATTAACGCCGACACCTGTCTGAGTCACAGGCTCAGATTCAGCTCCACTAACATTCCTGGCCACCAGATGGAGCTTCAAAACAGCACCCGCACAGACTACATTCACAACAGATATACCATGGAGCTCTGTGAAGATGTCATCAAGAAGTGGCTTAAATTTGTTAGAACAGTGACATTACCGAGAACTGTATGTGGGTGAAAAATTGATGAAAAGACAAAAATGGTCGGGAGGTCAGATTCAAGGAAGATATGGTATCAGGCAGAGAGCAAGTCAGGGAAGTGCATACTAGGCTCTCATTCCCAACACTGGGTAACTTAAAAAATCTGTGAAGGGAGCTTGGCTCCTCCGAAGTTGGGTTCTCTTCTCAGGGGCCCAATCTCCATAATTTCATTGAGCTTGTAGACCGGTGTGACGCCCCTGGACTATCAGGTCGTCCCAGGGTATTGCACAATCTGCCCTTCGGTGCAATATCCACCTCCTTTTTGGTTATGGGTCCCCATCTACATGGTGTTGCCTACATTAGCTAATCAAAATCCTAGGTACACTCTGCACCACACCCACCAAACACACCAGTGGACGGCCTGAGTGCAATAGGATCGCCCACCTGGGGGGTTGGAGAGGGGAGGTCAGGAGTGTCAGGAGAGGAGAGTGTTTTGTTGGAAGTGAAAGGGATCGGGGCAAGGGGCACGGAACTGTCAAGGAGGACAGCCAGCGGCCTTGCACCATCACCGGGCTGGGACCAGGGCAAGACAGGGTACGTGGACCCTAGGTCAGGGAGTAGCTTCAGGCAACCTGACAATTTACCTGACAAGAACGGAGCCTTCAAGATCCGCTCTCCGCCCGCTCCAAAATCAGGGTACTAGCGCAACGAGGAGGATAGGACTTTCCACTCAAACGGTCCAGAAAATCTCAAGCGTGAACCCTGAGAGCAAGCTCCCACACTTAGCCATAGTGGGGAGCGGGACCTGGCAAGTTCCAGACTACCGGGACCAACAGAGAAGTAAACTTAGTGCCAGGAGGCAGGTCACGGATCACCAGGCAACACCATTGGGGACAGGACCCGAACTAGCTCGCCTCAGTGCCAGCGGTATCCAGAACTTTGGTTTATCCAGTTGTCGGTGTAAGATTAATGGACTGAGTGAGTATGAAAGTGACTTCCTTCTCACCCAACGGCACTCCCCCACACCATCACTGAGCTCCGGGGTATCCCCCCTACCCGTGGAGGGTCGCAACACCTAGCTGCCCCACTCCATCATCCACGGGTAGTCTCAACTGCATCGGTGGTACTCCAATTACCACATTCCACGGGTGGCGTCACAAACTCTAATACATCCCCCTGTAAATACCCCCCTTCATTTGAGTGGCCGCACGACCTCCGGGTCCGGAGACCCCTCGAGCCACCGCGGATCCGGATCCGAGCAGCTCGGCTGCTGGCAAAGGGGCGGGACTCCGGCACCAGCCGTAGAGTCAATGGCTAAATGAGACCCGCTAAGTAATGGCGTCTGGGTGTTTTACATCCTCTGTTCTCATTATACGCTCTCTCCGATTATTAATTACAACTAATAAGATTCTTGCTCCATTAAACCACGTCCCTCACCCCAGACATGTACACACCAGCAGCGCTTGGCAATGTTAGAATTAATGGTCCCGAATGCAATTTATCATTCTAGTTATTCCAGTTTCATTGTTAATTCACCGCTGCTCACAAGGTCAATGGAAAAAAAATGTCTTCTGATTTGCCAATGTAACGTTACACAATTTGGATACAGATCAGGATTTCAATGAAGGTTAGTTAAACATTCTTGAAGATTAGTGTGTGAAATTATGTATCACCATTATGTCTTTTGTTTAACACTAAGCAAACAGATGGGCAAGCAGGGTATCATGGACAGAATAAATAAAGGCTAAGTACTGATACCTGAAAATACCTTTGTACAAATATTTTTATTGCTAATTTGCAGCTTAAATGGAAAGTTAAGCAACTTTCTAAATAGAAATCTGTTACGGCTGTTAGCAATCCATTAGAGCTCCTGCTCCTGACACCCCTCTGCTCTCCCCCACCCTCCTGTCAATGTTAAAGAGGTAGTGTCACTTGTGACAGACAGTCCCGTGGTGTCTGGCCATAGAAGGTCACGGCGTTTGGCTGCACAAAATGCTCCCTGACTTTCTATTGTTCCTGCTGTCAGTATTCATTGGTATAGGAAGCTTTCCGCCAATTAGCTGTTACTGGTGGTAGCCAGAAGTTCTCAAATGCTAGCGGTACACAGTAGGTCCATCAAAACTTTAGTGGCCATGGCCGGGTACTATAGATCCCCCCCTTTTCAGTTGAATAGTGGGTTGATCTGCAGTACCTGGCGGCATCCGCCATAGTTTTGACGGAGCTACTGTGTTCCGGTAAAATTTGAGAACTTCCTGCCACTGGTAACAGCTGATTGGCTGGGGTGCACTCCCCCATCGATTAGAAGTTGATGGCCTACCTGTCAGGCTAGGTACAGGGAAGTACCAAGCAAGCGGCGAAAAGTAAGGGAAGGGGGAAATGATGACCCCTGACCAAACCTAAAGCCGGTCCCTGGGGTCCCTCGCCACCTAGATAGGTTCCTCACTAGGTATCCCTAGTGCTGGACTCTAAATAACGAACGGATGGAATGAGCTCTTCGTCAACCCGACAAAAATGCTAAAGGAAGACACAAGGGGGATGCACGGGGGAAAAAGCATGAACTACTTATCCACAGATGACACACGTAGAAGTTCAGCAACGATACCACAGAGGAGTACAAGCCACCTGCTTGCAACTAGAGCTTGTATGAACTGAATAATATCACCAGCACCAGTTTAGTGAAGAAAGCAGTATTTAAGCACCAAGAGAATACTGATGATCAGCAGCTAAGTGGAAGGCAACTGCTCCATCCCCTCCTCCTAGCAGGAACACAGCCACGCTCACCTGGAAGCGAGATTAGGACATGCCTGCGTGTACCTCTTGCCTTTTAAAGGGGCAGTGCACTCAATTAGGGCAGGCCTCCAGCCTTTTGGCTGAAAGGCATTAGGTATGTAAGGCACCCTTTCCCTTAGGAAGGTGCCTTTGCAACAGGGTTCCTGACCCCGTAATGTAATCCGTCTTCATATCCTATCCTCCATCATGCACCAATGTCCTGTATTTTGCATCTGTGTCCAGTATCCAGTGCCCGTGTCCTGTGTCGTTGCTGAATATCGGTATCCAGGATCCTGCTGCTGTATTCTGCCAGGCTGTTCCACCTGAACCTGTAGTTTAGTCCATGACCCGGAACCAGAACCTGACCAGCCTGCACCATCCATCCTGTTGGTACCAGCACCCAAATCCTCTTCAGCCTCTAATCCTGCTCTGTCCAGCTCACAAATCCGTACCAGCATCCCTGACCCTTTGTGGTCAGCTGCTACAGTACCAAGAGTTCCCCTGGAGGGATACCTAGTGGCTTACGGCAGCCAAACCCATCCTCACCATCAGAGGGGCTAGTGATGACCCTAGTAGTCGCTTAGTTATGCCCCCTCCTAGGTGAGCTCAGTCCCATGTCGCAGTGGGTCCACACAACGGAAGCATATTATGGCCACAGAACCTTGCAGTCAAAATGGCACAAATAATATTGTGTCATTGTAATAGGAACATCAGGGTCCAATTTATCATCTATGTTTTGCTTTCTAGTCACTTTTTTTCTCTAGTGCGGTCTTCGTGGATTCATAAATTTTGAGTAAAAGAAAAAATGTATTTATTTTATGTTTTTAACCTTTTTTAGCTCAAAAAGTTAAATGATCCACTAAAACAATGCAAAATTTGCGCAGGGGGACTGGAGAAGGAAGCCGGCGCTGATTGGTCCCGGGGCTCATGTGGTGCCCCTGAGGCTCTGGTCGCCACAGGGTACTGCACCTCCGTTAAGGTGTGGTATCCATCTCGGGTAAGGGGGGTTAACCATCAGTGTCACCACATTTCGTCTCACATACAGTCAGGTGCTTCCCACTGGGGATCTGTCTTAGGGCAGACGTGGGGGTGGCCATATAGAGTCATGGGACTTTCCAGTGACTAGGGCAACTGCCAGCAGGCGGGCACCATTGGGGGTAGAGGTAGGCGCATCAGACTCATACAGACAGGCAAGTCGGGACCATAGTTCTGACAAGACACTTTTGGAACTCTTTGATCTACACAGGGCCCATGGCTTGGAGCTTGAGCTCAGCCAGGATTCCTAATTTCTACGGGGAAGTCCCTAAGGAAAAGACACTCTCTCTTTCTCTTCAAACACTGGTGGTGGCCCCTCACTTGCTTGGGATTGACCGGAGCCCACGACGGCAGAGATCGGCACCTGGGTGCAGCTTTAATTCAGTGAGTAAAAGACACCTTACCCTAACCCTAACCTGCAGAGACTGTGTGAGCTTGTCCTCACCGGCGGCGTCTCCAGGGACTTTGGGCGCCAACGGCCATTATCTCCCTCGTCATCCACCTGGGGCCTGCTCCGCCTGTGAGGAGCGACACCATTCCGGCTGCCATAACACCTGCCCTGGCGAGGAATTCTGCAGAGGCGGCTACTCCGCTGCAGCACCTTCCCCTTCCTTTTACTGCTTGCCTCGGGGCAACGGAACTGGGCAAAGCCACCCATGCCATCGCCTGACCCGACCCTCAACTGCCCGGCAACGAGTAGGTTAACCACGTGCCCCGTGGAGCGTTGCACTCGTGTGTCATAACAGTGTCAATTGGGTCCCGGGAACACGAGTTCTGACAACGCTGGAACCGCTGGGGAATGGGAAGCGGATGTCCAAGTAGTGGACAACCCCTGTAAGAGATGGACCTGGGCAGTGCAACTAGGCAGAAGAGGAATATTTAATATTTGATTTAGGTGACAGTTCACAGCCCAGACTTGCAAATAAATGTATCTGTGTGGCTTGGCACGCTCTATTAGTGGAGCTGGGGCACTGAGATTCTCTCGGGGGAACAAAATTAACCTAGTTTCACACCATCTGATGTCAGACCTGGGGCTAGGATCTGGTAGACTCTTGATTTATGCACCCTGATTGGGTCCTCTTAACTGTCCAATCGGAATACAATTTAGTGGATGTAATTGGGTATATGATCTGAAATGCCATCAAATATAATAGTAATTGGCTGATTATAACTTAGGCAAATTAGACATTAGGGTATGAATGTGGCTAAACTGAATGGGTAGGTGACGGATGACTATATGGGCCGCACATAGAACTTGGGGGGGACACATTTTTTGCAGGACAAAGTGACATTTTTGAGGATACCATATTTTTTTTCTATACACCTTTTGATTACTTTTTATAAACATTTTTTTGATGGTTTATTTTATTTTGTTTTAAATGGCATTTATTACATGGGTTATGGTACCGTTTTATAGCTTGGGTCATTACGGATATGGCGGTAACAAAACAGCACTTTTTCTTTATTTTAGTTTATATATAAAACAGCAGTTTTAGTGATAAAACAATTTTTATGCCTTCTTTTGATTTTTTTTAACGGTTGTTTTGATTTTTTTTTTACCAGTTTATCCCCTTCTTGTAAGTAATATCGTCTTACACTTAGCACCATAAAGTACTTTTTGCGAATATCTTTTATTAATGTGTCCCATCCTGGTCCCCATCCCATCCATTAGTAATGTCCCTATCCTGGTCCCCATCTTGAAGTATTGTGCCCATCCTAATCCTCATCCTGTAGTAATGTCCCCCATTCTGGTCCCCATCTTGTATTAATGGCCCCATCCTGGTCCCCATTTTGTAGTATTGTTTCCATCCTGGTCCCCATCCTGTACTAATGTGCCCATCCTGATCCCCATCCTGTAGTAAAGTGCCCATCCTGGTCCCCATCCTGGAGTAATGTCCCCCATCCTGCAGTAATGTCCCCCACCCTGGTCCCTATCCTATAGTAATGTCCCCCTTTCTGGTTTTCATCCTGTAGTAATGCCCTCCATCCTGGTCATCATCCTGTAATAATGTCCCCCATCCTGGTCTTCATCCTGTAGTAATGCCCTCCATCCTGGTCCTCCTCCTGTAATAATGTCCCCCATCCTGGTCTCCATCTTGTAGTAATGGCCCCCATCCTGTAGTAATGTCTCCTATCCTGATCCCCATCCTGTGGTAATGCCCCCCATCCTGGTCCCCATATTGTAGTAATGTCCCCCATCCTGGTCCCCATTCTATAGTAATGTCCCCTATCCTGTTCCCCATCTTGTAGTAATGGCCCCCATCCTGGTCCCCATTCTATAGTAATGTCCCCTATCCTGTTCCCCATCTTGTAGTAATGGCCCCCATCCTGGTCCCCATCCTGTAGTAATATCCCCTATTGTGTCGTTCTTTACATACACACAAAAAAAGATTCTTCTCACCTGTCCTCTGTCCCGTCGGCGTCCTCTTTTCTGCACATGCGGACCGCAGGCACCGTAGACCTGTTGATGATCACAGTCCGATCCAGGAGCCTGCTGCTGCCACCACCTTGTTTCAGTTGAATGTGCGTCCTTGGACTACATGAAGCAGCCTCAGGGGCCACATGTGGCCAGCGAGCCACGTGTTTGAGACCTCTGATCTAGATGGCAATACATTTTGGTCTAAAACTCTTTTTACGTAAGCAGATAAACTCGAGCACTGACGGATCATATAGTAAGTCCATTGGTGCTCAGTCATTTCTATGTATCGTAAGGGTTTATTTATACCCCTTTAGTTTTATTAATATGAAGAAGTTGAACATCTGATGACTGTGGTTTTGTGGATGATACAACCATATTTTTCGCTTGCATGTAGTTTCAACAGACCTTGAACAATTATGTGCCACGTGTGCATGTACCATTATGTGCCACGTGTGCATGTACCATTATGTGCCACGTGTGCATGTTCTGTGAGACTTTACTTCTGCTGAAGAGTTCCTTCATAAATCATTGTGCATTGGAATACACCAATAAGAGCAAGTTGTGGAAAGGACTGATTCATCTTGAGGAGATCTAGGAAGTAATCCAAGTATGCTCCCTGGGAATATATATGCTCTTTCTACTTTTACTGATATCCCAGTCTTTCCCTAGGTTTTTCAAGGCTGTTTAAAGGATTACATCATTAATACAGTTGAAAAACAAAACAAAAGTATATCGAATTCTGCCGAAAAATAGGAAAGGATAAAGGGACATGTGCAACTACAATGCATGATCCAATCCACTGCAGGACAGCTCATCTATCCCTCCTGATCACAATTGTCTATTCACTGGTCCAAACTGTCACACGGAGGCTTTAACAAACATTGCCGACTGTCATAGCGGCATCAGGATCTGTGGACACTACAGATTCCGGCACTCTGCCTGCTAACTTCTCTGATGTCTGTGATCAGCGCAGGCGGACTTAGGTGTCGACCCACAGACTTGTAGTTCATAGGCAGGCTACTAAGAGTTAATCCCTGCTAGGCTGCATGTTAGTCTCTTTTGATCACATTCCATGGGGGAGCCAGTCACAATTGCTTCCCTTCTATATATATGCTGGCTAGACACTTTCTTTAATGCCAGCTATATCTTCTCTATACTGGTCTGGTGAGGTATTTTGCCCTAGAGCAGACTTGGTTGCTATGAGTGGTTGTGGTGCTTTTGTTGTCCTTTTGTTGCTGCCTTACTTCTCTTGCTTTTCTCCTTAGTCTCTTACTGTTTTTCCTGTGAGTTTGCAGTGTGTCTGAGTTTTCTTTCTTCCCTGTCTGTCTTAAACTATGTTGCCATCTTACTCCTGCCCTTTCCTTCCTTTGGGGAGGGGAACAGATTAGTTCTGCTTAGGAGAATAGTAAGGCACGGGACTCTGGCATCTCCAAAATTACGGGTAATCCAAAGGTTAGGGATAGCCTAGGGTCCCCTAACGTGAGGGACAGTATAGCAGCCCCCTATCTCTCACTATCCCACAATCACATCATGATATGAATATTCAGAAAAGAACTTTACACATTAGAAGTTATCATGTATCTATAGGATAAGTGGGATAAGAGATATCTTGCTGATCGGTGAGGATTTAACCACAGGAACCACACAGATCCCCTCGCAGTGCTCTTTTTCACTCCCATAGTGAATGAATGGCGTGGTGCTGCTCCTGTCCAGCCACCGCTATAGTCAGACAAGACATTTCACATCATAATTCTCGGGTTCGGTGGGGATTCCAGAGGTCAAACTCCCACTGATCACCAGGGTGTCACCTCCCCTAATAGGAGGGTGCCTTAAATAACTTAAGTTCCTGAAAATATCCCGCTGGCCCTTTAAAAGGACGCACATCTTAGCTGCACTCCCGGGAACCCTGTGCGGCATGTACAGAGCCCGGAAAAGGAAGGAGGCAGCACATGTGGATGGCCGAGAATGTGGGGGGAGGACGCAACCCGGCCAGGGCGGTGAGTAAGTCGGCATCTCTGCAGAGACGCCGGTATTATAGTGCACCACTGCTTAATAAAAAGGGAATGGGGGGACATTGTGGCCCATAGGGTACCATGGTTGTGGAAAGCAAGTTGCAAAAAAATCCGACTGGGTCTGAATTTTGTGACTTGCTTTTCGTGGTCATGGTTCCCTTGAGGTTGCAATGTGACCTCACTTACCTGTATCATGCCGCAACGTAGCAGCGGCACATAGCAATTTTTGGCCACGCGACCTGAGCCACAGCCAAATTTCTCATTTATTTTCAGCCTAGTTGTCTTTGTCAATGATTTCCAGGGAAACTTAAAGAGAATGCACCAAAAAAAAAATGTTGTCAGAACTTGTTGGAGGATGTAGTTTCGCAACGGCTAGAGACAATCTACATTACAAAAAGTGTCTAACAGCAATCAGGACACAAAAATGGAAGCGAGACTTTCCCTACACAGCATTAGTCTGAATATTACACAGTAACGACACACACCAAACACAAACAGACAAGAACAAACATTGTATTGTGAAACGCGCGTCGCTCTCCAAGGCGCACAGGACTTCTCCATTTGTTTAATGGACGTTGAGGGCTTTGCTGCTTATTTTGGTAAAACGTATTGTTATGTTTGCCAACCACAGAATGGTACACCCAGTCCTCACTAATAACACAGAACTAAATCCACTTCTACGGTTTCCAAGTCAAAAAGAAAATGTCTGAATTTCAGTGTAAAAATAACACTGAGTATTTATATGTTAGCACAAAGTGAATCCGCATTTCGTTTATTTCCTCCTCTTCTTCCAAGAGCCATAACATTTTTATTTTTCAATCATTATAGCCAATGAGGGCTTCTTTTTTGCAGGACGAGTTGTACTTTTGAACAACACCATTCATTCTGCCCCATATTGTACCGGAGAACAGGAAAAAAAAATCCAAGTACAGTTAAATTGCAAAAAAGTGCAATTGCACCACTGCATTTTTATTTTTTTTATTTACAGTGTTCCTTATTTTGAAAAACTGATTTGTCAATACGATTCCCCAGGTCGGTACGAGTTCATAGACACCAAACATGTATAGTTTTACTGGTGAAAAAAAAAATCAGAAATTTGTAAAAAAAAAATAAAAAATTGTGTTTTTGTCGGCATTTTCCGAGACCTATAACATTCTCATTTATCAGAATCTGGGGCTCAGTAATGGCTTATTTTTTTGCGTCTTCAGCTGGTCATTTTAATTATAGCTTTTTTGCGCAGATGCAATGTTTTGATCGCCTGTTATTGTATTTTAATGCACTATTGCGGCGACCAAAAAAAAGTAATTTTGGCGTTTAGAATTTTTTTCTTGTTACGCCGTGTACCAATCAGATTAATTGATTTTATATTTTGATAGATCGGGCATTTCTGAAGTCGGCGATACCAAATGTGTATATTTTTTTATTATTATTATTATTAATAATAATAATTAATACAGTTATTATTATTAATATTGTTTTAATATCCATGGGGCAAAAGAGAGATGATTTGACCTTTTAGGTTTTTTCATATTTTTTAAAACTTTTTTTTATTTTTTTTATTGATTTTACTAGTCCTCCTACGGGACTTTATGACTGCAGAATCCAATCGATTCTCTTGATCAGGTCGATCATCAGCCAGCCCATTGTTCCCCAACCGATGGCTGCTGGGAACAACGCAGGGTTAATAATAATAAGTAGTTCAGTCCTTTCATCAGTGAATACAGATAATAACAGGTGTATCCTGGAAAACTGCAAGTCAGCCAGAGCTGTGGATGAGCTGATGGCGGGAAATGATGACAATGACTATCCAACACGGCTCCTTTTATCATTCCTCCCTATGGAAGACATGTACAAATGCAATTAGAAATACAGTGAGGAGACCTGAATAGAGACCATGTGGAAAATTTGAAGACAAACATATTCAGTAGTTTATTATTTTAGTATCTTTGGCAGAATTTTAAGGTTTGTTTATTTTATATATTGATGATAAAGACATTAAGCCTATACCTTGTGTCTCCAGCAGAGGGCGGTAGCTTGTAAATCTGATCACGTAGATTATTGCAGCATTGCAGATCCATTATCTTCTTTATTTAGGTAATTGCATTATTTTTCAGATTTGACATTTTTTTTCTCCTGTATGTTTCTTTGCTGGTTTCCTTTCCCCTCACTCCGAAAAAGATCTGTTTCAGGATCCACAATACAGATATTCAGAAAAATATGGTTATTTTTTGGCTCAGTTACTGTCACAAATGGCTACCGTGACTGTATCCATGTGTAGCTCCAGCGCAGATGGATGGATGTCTCCAATACTAGTGCTTTCTTGTCCACAAAAAACTACAACAGTAGCGATGGGAGCGGTAGTGCCTGAGTGTGTGCGGGGATGATGGGAGCGGTAGTGCCTGCATGTCTGCAGGGATGATGGGAGCCGTAGTGCCTGCGTGTGTGCGGGGATGATGGGAGCGGTAGTGCCTGCGTGTGTGCGGGGATGATGGGTGCAGTAGTGCCGGGGTGTGTGTTCAGTGTATACATGCGGAGGGCGGCGTGCGGGGGGTGGAGCCGAGCGGGACCATGGAGCTGATGACGTCAGTGCCGGGGACTGCATGGCTGAGGACAGGTGACTATTCGTGTGTGTGTGTGTGTGTTAAGTGTATACATGCGGAGGGTGGGGGGGTGGAGCCGAGTTACCCTGGTAACCATGGTACACAGTCGGGTAACTATGCAAAGCGCTTTGCTTAGTTACCCGATGTGTACCATGGTTACCAGCGTACATCGGCTCCCGGCACGATTCCAGCAACGCAAGGATATATCTCGGCTGTGTTCCTGGTGTGGGCTCCTGGGAGTGCAGCAGTCACCTGGGAGTCGGGGCTTCATGTGGGTTCGGGGAAAGGCATCAGGCGTCGTCCTGTCGCGCCGTAGTTCGTGCTGTTCACTTAGCTGAGCCGTTGGTCGCAGGCTCTTTAGCGCACGCGCTGTGGCGACGGTTGTCATTGTAATGACGTCATTTTGGAGCAAGACAGACAGACAGACAGACAGAATAAGGCAATTATACAGTTGGGTCCAGAAATATTTGGACAGTGACACAAGTTTTGTTATTTTAGCTGTTTACAAAAACATGTTCAGAAATACAATTATATATATAATATGGGCTGAAAGTGCACACTCCCAGCTGCAATATGAGAGTTTTCACATCCAAATCGGAGAAAGGGTTTAGGAATCATAGCTCTGTAATGCATAGCCTCCTCTTTTTAAAGGGACCAAAAGTAATTGGACAAGGGACTCTAAGGGCTGCAATTAACTCTGAAGGCGTCTCCCTCGTTAACCTGTAATCAATGAAGTAGTTAAAAGGTCTGGGGTTGATTACAGGTGTGTGGTTTTGCATTTGGAAGCTGTTGCTGTGACCAGACAACATGCGGTCTAAGGAACTCTCAATTGAGGTGAAGCAGAACATCCTGAGGCTGAAAAAAAAGAAAAAATCCATCAGAGAGATAGCAGACATGCTTGGAGTAGCAAAATCAACAGTTGGGTACATTCTGAGAAAAAAGGAATTGACTGGTAAGCTTGGGAACTCAAAAAGGCCTGGGCGTCCACGGATGACAACAGTGGTGGATGATCGCCGCATACTTTCTTTGGTGAAGAAGAACCCGTTCACAACATCAACTGAAGTCCAGAACACTCTCAGTGAAGTAGGTGTATCTGTCTCTAAGTCACCAGTAAAGAGAAGACTCCATGAAAGTAAATACAAAGGGTTCACATCTAGATGCAAACCATTCATCAATTCCAAAAATAGACAGGCCAGAGTTAAATTTGCTGAAAAACACCTCATGAAGCCAGCCCAGTTCTGGAAAAGTATTCTATGTGTGGTGCCCTGGACAAGCCAAGGGCCACAGGTAACAACATACACACACCCCCACCCCCAGCAGTTCACAGCAGACATCCCCAGTGAAACTTGATTCCTTTCCTCGGGCTCAGACTGACACACCAGGTGGGCGGAGTCAGGAGATGGAAACGCCCACCCAGGAGTTTAGCTGGCCTGAGGCAGGAAACATGAAACTAGCCCAGACAAGTCTAGGAGAGGAAGAGAGAGGAGGTCTGCAGTGAGGCAGACGCAGACTGGGGCCTAGGTTGGAGCCTAGGGCCCTCGTGCAGCAGAGTGTGAGGCAGACGGTAGTGGCCGTCTGCAGGGAGCTGGGCAGACAGTTGGTGGAACCGCAGGTAGCCGGGGCTGGGCGGCGGCCCACCGGTACTGAATCGGGGAGCCAGCTGGAAACCGGAGCGCAGGAGGAGCGTACAGAAGGTGCAGAAAAGGACTTACATTACCAACCTGGGGTCAGGGGAAAACACCGCAGCCGCCTGTGGGACCCGTCCATCCAGCCGTTTGTTTCAGCAGAGACTCTGTGTGCATCATTGGGCTGAGTGAGTACCACCGTGCCGTGCGGCACAGCGCTGCCCCTGCGACCCTGCACCTCGCCAGGCCCTGTAGCCCGCCTGCCATCCATCCCTACCCCATCACCGGGCCCCGGGACAACCAACCCCCTACCCACGGAGGGGAGAACTAACATCAAGGCTGCTCACTGTTACAACTCCCGGGATCCCCGTATAGAGCAGCGGTGGTGTCAACCCTATCACCACAACCGTGGGTGGCGTCACGGACAATCTCCCTTACCCAATCCCCTTTTTACTGTGGAGCCTGGGATCACAGGCCGGGTGACGCCACCGTGATACCCACAGAAGTGACCCCGTGGCCCGGATCTGAGTACCCCTGATCCACGGGCGACACATATGGACAGATGAGACAAAGATCAACCTGTACCAGAATGATGGGAAGAAAAAAGTTTGGAGAAGAAAGGGAACGGCACATGATCCAAGGCACACCACAGCCTCAGTAAAACATGGTGGAGGCAACGTGATGGCATGGGCATGCATGGCTTTCAATGGCACTGGGTCACTTGTGTTTATTGATGACATAACAGCAGACAAGAGTAGCCGGATGAATTCTGAAGTGTACCGGGATATACTTTCAGCCCAGATTCAGCCAAATGCCGCAAAGTTGATCGGACGGCGCTTCATAGTACAGATGGACAATGACCCCAAGCATACAGCCAAAGCTACCCAGGAGTTCATGAGTGCAAAAAAGTGGAACATTCTGCAATGGCCAAGTCAATCACCAGATCTTAACCCAATTGAGCATGCATTTCACTTGCTCAAATCCAGACTTAAGATGGAAAGACCCACAAACAAGCAAGACCTGAAGGCTGCGGCTGTAAAGGACTGGCAAAGCATTAAGAAGGAGGAAACTCAGCGTTTGGTGATGTCCATGGGTTCCAGACTTAAGGCAGTGATTGCCTCCAAAGGATTCGCAACAAAATATTGAAAATAAAAATATTTTGTTTGGGTTTGGCTTATTTGTCCAATTACTTTTGACCTCCTAAAATGTGGAGTGTTTGTAAAGAAATGTGTACAATTCCTACAATTTCTATCAGATATTTTTGTTCAAACCTTGAAATTAAACATTACAATCTGCACTTGAATTCTGTTGTAGAGGTTTCATTTCAAATCCAATGTGGTGGCATGCAGAGCCCAACTCGCGAAAATTGTGTCACTGTCCAAAGATTTCTGGACCTAACTGTATATATAGATAGGTGCATCTCAATAAATTAGAATATCAGCAAACGTTAATTTAAAATTTAATTCAGTAATTCAATACAAAAAGGGAAACACATATTATATAGAGTCAGTACACACAGAGGGATCTATTTTCATTGTTTATTTCTGATAATGTTGATGATTATGGCTTACAGCCAATGAAAACCCAAAAGTCATTATCTCAGAAAATTAGAATAATTACCACAAAACACCTGCAAAGGCTTCCTAAGTGTGTAAAATGGTCCCTTAGTCTGGTTCAGTAGGCTACACAATCATGGGGAAGACTGCTGACTTGACAGATGTCCAGGAGGCATTAACACACTCCACAAGGAGGGTAAGCCACAGAAGGTCATTGCTAAATCACTCATATGTGATTTTCATACTTGCATGTGACAATTAGCTATTCTTCCTACGTTTCTCATTGAACATTGAGAGAATTATTAAGATCAGCTCGTCATCACGTGACTAAGTGTGCAAATCACATATAAGTGATTGGTCACATGACGAGTGACGAACCCCCCCCCCAAACTGCCCAGGGAGGGAAGGGGGGGGTGACAAACTGAATTCTTGTCCCAGGTGCTGGAAAGCCTAGATACACCTCTGCCAGGAGCAGCAGGGCCTTCTCATCGCTGCCTCATCCCAGGACAAGAGCCATGACCAGTGAAGTCTCTGGTCTGCAGGAAATGGAGGACACAGCACAGAGCAAGACTCAGAGCTGCCCCTGTGACTGGCTCTACTACAACAGCTGCCATGTCCTCCTCCCTCTGCTCTCAGTCCCGACTGCTTCTAGTGACGAGACAGAGGGAGAGGAAGGGGCTGCACTGACCATTCACTTCCCCTGAGGCTCATGATGGCAGCAGTACAACCCCCTTCCTGTATGGATACCCGCCATACAGGCGGGTATCCAGGATGAGGCTACATTCACACGACCGTTCCGTTTTTGCGCGCCGCAAAAAACGGTCAGTGTTTTTCACGAATGCATCCGTGTGGCATCCGTGTGACATCCGTTCCGTTCCGTATACAGTCGGTGTGTCATCCGTGTGCCTTCCGTTTTTTTTGCGGACCGCAAAAAACGGACTCAGCAAGAAAGATAAATAGATGAGTAGATATAGAGATGGATAGATAGATATAGAGACAGAGAGATAAAGGGATGAATGAATGAATGAATGAATGAATAGAGGGATAGATAGATAGATAGATAGATAGATAGATAGATAGATAGATAGATAGATAGATAGATAGATAGATAGATAGAGAGATAGATAGATGAGAAAGACCTATATAATGTCCCACCTCCCTGCATATTCTAAGCTGGCACCCTTTTGTGACTTTCATGTGGCACTAAAGGGTGCTTAGCCTTGTATTTAGCCAAAAAATAAATAAATAATTAAAAAAAATATGACGTGGGGTTCCCCCTATCTTTTGTAGCCAGCTAGGGTAAAGCAGACCACAGCTGGCAGCTTCACCTTGGCTGGTAATCCAAAACAGAGGGCACCCCATGCTGTTATTTTAAATTAAATAAATAATTGAAAACAAAAAACATGGCGTCCCCCCCAAATTGGATCACCAGACAAGGTAAAGCGGACAGCTGTGGGCTGGTATTCTCAGACTAGGGAGGTCCACTGTTATTGGACACTCCCCAGCTTAAAAATAGCAGGCTACAGCCGCCCCAGAAGTGGCGCATCCATTAGAAGTGCCAATCCTGGTGCTTTGCCCCAACTCATCCCGTTGCCCTGGTGCTGTGGCAAACGGGGTAATATATGGGGTTGATGCTAGATGTGTAATGTCACCTGGCATAAAGCCCTGGGGTTAGTGATGTCACACGTCTATCAGATACCTGACATCACCAATCCAGTCAGTAATAACAAAAAAATTGACAACAAAAAAAGTTATTTGAAAAAACACTCCCCAAAAAAATCCCTCCTTCACCAATTTATTGAAAAGAACAATCAAATCCGGGTCCGGCGTAATCCAATAAGGGGGTCCCAAGACGATCCATACCATAGTCACTGTCCCAGTCAATGAAGAGCAGAATGTTCCCCATTGGCTGGGAGAGCAGTGCAGTGGCCTGAGCTAACATCAATAGGTCAGCCCAGGTCACTGCAGGGGATGACGAGCGCTGTTGTCAGGAGGTTAGATGAGATCATTACCTGCTGTGACGATCTCCTGCTCTCCTGACGTCAGCGCTGTCACTGCCTTCTATGCCCGCCGCGTTCACAGCGAAGAATCACGGGAGCCCGTGACGTCACTGCTAGTGACAGTCTCGGGCCGCCCGCGAGACTTGATGTGAGAACGTGGCGGGCATAGAAGGCAGTGACAGCTCTGACATCAGGAGAGCAGGAGATCATCACAGCAGGTAATGATCTCATCTAACCTCCTGACAGCAGCGCTCGTCATCCCCACAGCTGCACGCACTGCAGTGTGAGAAGTTGCTGATACTGCACGGGCACCCGACGGAGGTCACACGGAAGTGCTTCCAAGCGGCTTCCAGGGATTTTGCGGGCCCATTGACTTGTATTGAGTCACGGTCTGTTATTACGGAACAGAATAGGACATGTTCCATAATAACGGAACGGACATACAGCATCTGATGTGTTTTTTTGTAGGATCGGATGCATACGGAAGTTCTTCCGTGTGCCATCCGATCCTACACAAAAGACATTGAAAAGATGGTCCTGTCTGTGGGTCCACAAAAAAACTAACTGACCAGGACAAACGGAACGGTCATGTGAATGAGCCCTGACAGAGCCCTCCCCAGCCTCACTTCAGGCCCTGTACACTGTATGTGTCACTCCCACAGTGCCGACCTCTCCTGCACAGACCCTGCAGCAGCAGCTCCAGAAGGAGCAGGGGGTGACCGCATCATCTGCAGAGTGCGGCCCTTATATCTGCAAATGACGCTGGAACGGCCCCTGTTTCCCTGCAGTCACTGGGAGATTGAGTTTTCTACAGTTGTTTGGGCCCCGTCTCCTTAGGGGCCCCAGTACAAATGCACCTGCGGTGTGTCCGCCCGTGGTTCTCTATAATAGTAGCACACCAGATCACCCAGCAGTTGCAGGAAGCCGGCAGCTGGGTTATCAGTGTGCTGATATTACAGAGCATGGATATATGCACGGCTCTCCTCTCCATAATCCCCCTCACGCTCACCTCTCAGCGCTGTCTTCAGTGGAAAGAGGTGGGCGGGATTATGGGCGTGGGGAGCAGTGAATATGCATTTGTTAATTAGCCGGTACACTGTCAGCCTCAGAGAAGCTGCTGCCTCCTGTAACCTCGCGGTGCCGCAGTTTACAGTGTAGGGTCCTGACCGGTCACTGTGCTGTAATTCAGATCAATGTCAGAAGAAGGAGCTGAGGTCCGCGGTCCCCCTGAACCCCTGGCCCCATCAGTGGCGACCCCTGCAAACTGTCCCTGCAGCCAGTAGCAAAGATAAAGAGATCTTTAGAAAAAGCATTTCTAAAGATCCTATATGATATGCTAATGAGCGCAGGGACTAGTCCCAAGGGCATTAGTTCTTGCGCTCATTCCACCCTCTTAGCATGTTAGCTCACCCACAGGGGCATGTTAACATGCTATTCAATGCCCATCGCCCATCGTCCTCAGCCGTGATGTACGTACCTGTGTCCGCTGATCTGAATGCCCGTCACTTCCGGTTATGTGCAGTATGAAGCCGGGTGTCCACGTCCTGGCTTCAGAGAGGTCTAGTGCACATGACCAATGAGAGTGCAGTGGGCGGGCAGAGGGTGGGGCTGGTTACTGACAGCCAATGAGTGTGCAGTAGCCAGGCAGAGGGCGGGGCTCGACACTGAGGCTGGGCAGGGCCAGCTCTGGTTATGAGGGTAGGCAAAAAAGCAGTGGGAGCTGCCAAGTTTGGTAGAGCTGCAGGTAAACAAAGTGACTGCAGACAATGAAGTGAAATTCAGGAGGAACAAAAAGGTAGAAATAAAAAACTAAATTCTTAGAAGTGTTGTATATTACAATAAAGCACAGATTAGCTTAAATTTTTTTTATATTTCGGCATCAGAAAATCTCATTAATATATGGACTGTGGTTCTTCTCTCTGAGCATTTGGATAGATGGAGTGAAGGAGATGAACAGTTGTCATGCTCTGGTGAGGGAACGCCGAGCTTGTGGCACAACTAGACTGGCACACCAGAGAAGATGGAAGGCCCTGGTGACAGGGAGAGGGGAGAGTGGTCACCACCTCACACTCACCTGTGGCTGATCCCTGAGCTCCATAACGTGCCTAGATGGGTCCTTCGCCCTGTGCGTGATCACGTGCCTTGGCCCTGGCTGACCCTGGACTAGCACTGGCTAGGGAGCAGCCTAGCAAGACACTAGTCTTACTAATAACATAAATATAACACAAGGGAGGGGAGACAAACAGGGAGACAGATACAAAATAACTCCAAATCTTTTCCATAGGGGGAGCTCCACTGGATCCACTGAAAAGCTACCACAGCTTTCTTCAGAGGTCAGCATAGAAAGAACGATCACTGACACATCGGAGAACATGGAGTGAGTTTAAATAATGAAGGGAAGTGGCAACAAGGTGCAGCAGCTGAGATTAGAGCTAAATGGAATCTCAGCAAACATGGAACCCCTTAACCCTTTCAGCAGCAAATGAGGTCCAATTCACTCATATTGAAGAGAACCCAGAGATCTGCAAATCACTAAGAATTTTAATACAGAGTTACTGCAGTTGTTTCAGCTGAACATGAACATTGGTGACAATGGTCCTCAGATGGTATTTTGCAATTGAAGTTTGCAGCGACATTTTTTGCAGATTGCTCTCTCCTCAATAATCCTTCTGAACCGTCCGACTCTGTGGAGACAGAAAAAAACAGGATCAGCAGCCAGGAAAGGAATATCAGATATTACAGGAGGGCGTGGATTCATACTGAATATTAGATTTTAGTCTTCAGTGGTCTCATGGCATCAGAATATGAGTTGCATTAATGGAGTTTCGTTACAGTAATATAAAAATAATATATCTCCTTACCTGCACTCGCAATTTTCACACTCGTAGTTGAACCTATACTTGATGGAATATGTATGGTGTGCCGTTATTGGTGGTAATTCCGGATGGGTGTCCATGGCCTTTTGTGTGTATAACATCCACAGTGGTCCATGGCCATCATTTTGTACGCCGTGAAAGTGCCAGCAGGCGGCGTGGCACATCTCGTGCACTAATGTGTCTCTAAGGCGGTCTAAAGATACAAAATATACAATTATCATAAGATATAGAGAAGCTTTACACCACAGGAGAAAATCTGCTATGCTAGATTATGGGGAAGTCTTAAAGGGGTTGTCCAATACTTTAACATTGATGGCCTATCCTTAGGATAGGTCATCAATATCCGATTGGCTGGAGTCCAACACCCCGCACCCGCAGATCAGCTGTTCTTGGTGTCGGCGGCAGCTAGCAGCCGGAAATGCTCAGTTTCGGAGTTGTACCGCATTCTGATAGCGGCCACGGCCGGGTACTGCACATTCGCTTTCTATTGATTTGAATGGGCGGTGGAAATGCAGCACCCGCCACTGCCGCTATCAGAGGACGGGAAACTCCAGGAACTGAGCATTTATGTTCACCTGCTGACGGTGGCGACACCTAAAACAGCTAAGGGGCGGGGGTGTTGGGTATTGGATCCAGGCCAATCAGACATTGGGGAACTATCCTAAAGGATAGGCCATCAAGTAGTGGACAACCTAAGAGACAAATGACTTGGAGCTTCAGAGTTTTCACCTGCACTGCAGGTCAGTGTTTGCTGTGGGCCGCACACGCACAGTGGGCACGGGATTTCTAGAAATCCCATCCCCTGTGCTTGTACTGTACAATGCAGCGTTTTGGACTCAGCTGAAACACGCTGCATCCAAAACGCTGCAAACACTCTCTCAATTGGAAAAAAATGAAAGTTGCAGTAACTTTCATCCGGCCCTAACAAGCTGTTACTTTTATGGAAATTAATATTTATACAAAATAATTGACATGTGAGACTTACCTGCAGAGTCGCACACTTTTTCCGACAGCTCGATGGTGGAGTGGCGCTGTCCGTCCTGACAGATATTAATACAGAACGCACTTGTCGCTGTCAGCCGCTTACTCCACGTGATAATGATGGACTCAGGAAGCTAAAGACGAGGAATGAAGAATAAAAATACATTAAATGAGTAATTCCATCAAAAACAGAGGAAAATACAGTCGCTTCTAGGACACTATATAAACGAGGTATAACTTGTGGCCACTGGTCCTGAAGACTCCCCTAGGCACCAGGGTCCGGGGGTGACTGCTACCACCGCACCGCTATAACTATAGCATATATATTTATATAGAGGAATAGTGAAGGTTAGTGATGATTCATTTACATAAAACGTGACATAAAGAGGTACAGAAACAGAATATACAACCCGGAGGGATTATAGAACTTACCTGGTTCTCAAATATGGTCCAGTTGTACCACTTGAACAGTCGTGATGCCAGGTGGTGCTTGGTCTGCTGGAAATCGCTCAGGTATGGTGATCCGGGAGATGTTATGTCCTCAATGAAGCAGCCTCTGATGTTACAAGTTGGACTGGAAAGAACAGAAGATCAGATATGAAGCCTTAGGTTATGTCAGAACACCGAACATTTACTTATTCATTCCTTTCCCATACAATTTAGTAAGGATTTCCCTTTAAGGATCAAGTCACCCCAATGGTAGAAGGTGAGGGGTACATCTACAATAGGGGCAGCCACCAATTAGATATGAGTCCGGGCAGATGGAGGGATCGGAACTGAAATAAATATCCCATAAATGTCAATGTAGGACTCCAAAATCTGGTATGTCAGCGGTGTGAAAGTGTAACTACACAGGGCGGAGGGGAGAGGGGGGTTAGCGGAAAGGTCTTGGGGTGTTCAAACAATTAAAGACACGTGAGGATGCTGGATCTTGTAAGCTGAGTTGATGATTGAGGACATACACCAGCAGAGGACAGCACTTTTTATTTTATACCATATTATATATATAACTTTTTATCACTTTATATACTTACTGGTCCTCTGAAGGGGATCTCACCTCCAGCGATTCAAGCGATTCAGATGATTCTGTATAGGGAAGGAAACAAGGAAGAGTAAAAAAACTGGATAATAGAGGACACCACCCTATACAAAGGGATCAGCCTGCAGCATACCAGAGGATCTACATAAAAATAAAGTATGCTAAAAGGATCACCTAAAATAATTACTGTTTATTGTACATAAAACATTAAAAAACGTAAAAAAACAAATTGCTATTGACCATCACATAGTTAATCAATAGCAAAAAGATTGGTAAAAGCATTAAAATAAAGTGCAAAACAATAGCAATATAGACAAACCGTGCTTAAATAATAGAAAACTAACAAAAAGATTAGTCAAAAGGCAAGTGGATAGAATATTTTTAATACAATGTGTAGAAAACAATATAAAAATCACCTAAACCTGATAATGTAAAGTATACCAATAAATAATATATATCACAAGAGATGAATATATGATAAAAGTCATGTAATCCCAAAAAGCATAATAATCAAACCAATAATATCCTGATTGTGTATAAGAGAAAACAAGGTAATTATAAAGCATGAGCTAAAAAATGTATATACAGCCAGCACAGCCAATTAAATGTGATGAAGCCTGTTCAAGTATAAAAGCAAGACCTGCTAAAGTAAGCTGGATAGTAAGAAGTGCATCGATAGGGGAATCAAAGTGACACCCCATGTGTTTCGCCACTAGAAATGAGGCTTCATCTGGGGCAAGGATAATCTGTTTTGCTATTGTTTTGCAAATCAACCACCAAGCACTATAAGTGTTTTTACCAATCTTTTTGCTTTTGTTAACCATGTGATTGCTGGATAGGGCAGAATTAAACACAGTTATGGGTTTATGTGATCAATAGCCATTTGGCTTTTTAAGTATTTTTAATGTCTTTGGTTTCACATATAATAAACATTGATTATTTTAGGCGATCCTTTTTGCATACTTCTTTTCTTTATTTTTATGAAATATGGAGCAGTGATAATCGTTTCATCTGAATATATATTCTATATTGTTATAGAAATCTAAAGTCTAAACATAAAATGAAGAAAGAATGCCACAGAACAAGGATCACCATATAAATATATACAATACAATCTTTGTTAAAGTGCATTTTCACAGTACCACATACAAAGATTAAAAAACATTTAAAATACACGTAAATGATGGCTAGGAATCACTTAGCAAAAATGTAGAGCAATAACAAATATGTGCAGGCAAGTGCAAGATATCTTCAAAATCTAAAGTCTGGAACCTGCACTTAAAGGGAGTGAAGAAGCGCCAGATATTCATGGCCTCCTCTTTACTCCATGGGCACCATGGCTGTGAGCACTTGTTGACTATCCGGTCTAGCCGCACCTGACTATTGATCGATTAGTGTTAGGGGAAATGTATGTGTACTGTGTAGATTATGATATATTCCTTAGTTTTGGACACTGACCTGTAACAGTAGATGGTGGTGATACTATTACATAATCATCGTCATCATCGCTTTCCACTATCATCAGTAGAGATCCGCTATCTTCAGAGGAATCGGCTGCTTCATGATCACAAGTCCTGAGTCCTGTGAATAACATATAAGAGAATGGATCAATGGATTATGTCCAATACCAGAAAGATAGGATGTGTGTAAAAATGACAGCTCATTAGTCCTTACTTTTGGGAGATGTTGTTCCCTCACCAATGGTGTAATCCTCATCATCAGAGACCACAATGACATTGATGGAACTGTGAAAACAAATATAGAAAAATGAATTAGTGGGAAAATTCAAATTTGAAATTCAGTTATTAATATAAATGGATCAGATAAAATATTCAACGGCCTAGGACCACCAGGATCATATATGAAGCCGGGATGGTGGACACTGATTGTCCTCAATAGAGCTGTCTCCCATTGGGCCCTGAGCTCCGCGATGGAGAAGATGTGATTCATCTTACCTGTCATGGCTTGATGATGAGATTGATGTTATATGATCTGAGGAATAAATGGAAATAATATATTAGGTCATTAAAGGTAATAATTAAAGAGATCTTCCAGGGCGGGAAGATTGGCAGACTTATAATGATTGGGGGGGTCTGCTCAACAGAATGAAGGGACCGCAGTGCTACTGCCGAAATCATCATTGTCCCTTTCATTGGTTATAGCCCAGTCCCGTTGGGTGAGCTGCAGTGCCAGGAATGAACGCCCAAACGGGCAAATCTGTGTTTACACTAATGCTGTGTTTGAGGGTCAGACGCCATAGACCCATTGAAAATTTTTCCTAAGACAAGGCCGTTAATCATATAATAAATGTAAAAAATAAAATAAAAATAAGTATAGAGGCTTCAAATGCTGCAATCTCAAACTGTTCTTATAAACCCAGGATTGTTAGGGCACATTGTCAGGTTGAATCTAGATCAAGAGATGTCATTATTCCCCTATACTTTGCCCTGGTCAGACCCCACCTGGAATACTGTGTACAGTTCTGGGCGCCCCAATTCAAGGAAGACATCGATATATTGGAGCAAGTTCAGAGAAGAGCAACCAATATGGTAAAAGGTCTGCAAACCATGTCATATGAAGACCGGCTAAAAGAACTAGGAATGTTTAGTTTACAAAAGAGAAGGCTGAGAGGAGACTTAATAGCGGTCTACAAATATCTGAACGGTCACAGTGCAGAGAGGACCACTCTATTTTCATTAGCACAAGGAAGTACAAGAAGCAATGGGATGAAACTAAAAGGAAGGAGATTCAGATTAGACATTAGGAAAAACTTTCTGACAGTGAGGGCAGTCAGAGAGTGGAACAGGCGACCACGGGAGGGGGTGAGGGCAGTCAGGGAGTGGAACAGGCGACCACGGGAGGGGGTGAGCTCTCCATCAATGGAAATCTTCAAGTGGAAGCTGAATAAACATATAGGTGGGATGATTTACGAAAACCTGCACTCGCATCGGGTTGGACCTGATGGCCCTTGAGGTCCCTTCCAAGTCTACCATTCTATGATTCTACATATCATCAGGGACTAGATTGTACCTGGGTCTCTGGATGTTTGCCCAGTCTGGAAGCCACCTTCATATTGATGTTCCGGAAGTCGTGGTCTTTTTTTTGGATGGGACTAGAAAAAAAGAAAAAATGTTAGACTCCAAATTTCACATAATCATCAAAATATCAGTAAGGATAAGAAAATAACACTTAAATGAAAAAAATTGTGATTTTCTCAGGTTGCAGGTTATGTATCCAATACCCAAATAGGAATTTTACTTTTCATTTTTAGCTATTAAGGAACCAACAATTAGCGGTAATGATAATTCATGAGACCATAAATGAGTTATATATAAGAATAATGTGAAGAAATGACGTCTCACCTGATGGTAATCCTCATCACTGTCCTCTATGTCGGACAAAACAATAACGCGCTTATAGCGCTTATCACTCGCCATTTTCTCAATCACACAATAAATCACACAATCAATCACACAATCACACAATCAATCACACAATAATATAATCACACAATAAAACAATAATACAATCACACAATAACACAAACAATAACACAATCACACAATAATACAATAACAGAATAGCACAATCACAATAACACAATAACACAATCAATAACACAATAACTCAATAACACACTGCTCGCTCTATAACTCCTCAAAACACCCTCAACGGAATTATCCGTTACATGGCATTAAGAACTGTCCGGTATGTTGTGACCTCATCACCCTATAGTGACATCTATCAGCTGCGGACATTGTGTCATCATCGATATATTGTATTATAAGCAGCTACAGTATATATGTATAGATAGGAAGGCTGCAGTTATTCTTCCAAATAATTATTGAAATAACATGAAGTAATAATGGGTTGACTATTTTATTTGGGATAACTTTGTAAAAACTATTGATGTGCATTGATGGAAATATTGTCACAGCATCAACGTGAGAGACAGTTAAAATATAAGTTTTAATATATCTTATTAAAAAGAAAAACATGAAACATCACTCCACATAATAAACACAAAATAATATGTGATAGGTGACTATGTATATAACTATTGTGCAGCCAGCTTACCCCAATCAGATGTATAGCGGCTTGGTATCCAGATCACTCATCACAGATGGGGGTGAAGCACACTCAGTGAAACAGGAGTAAGATAGAAAGGTCAGTCCAGTGTGTTATTCCAGGTATTTTTAGTAAAATATAACTTTTACTCTTCATTTAAAAGCAAGCCACAATGTATGGATACAGCAAGAATTAGTTCATATAGAGGTCGGCATCAGGCAACGCGTTTCAGCGTTTAATGCACCTTCATCATGGTCTAAGTATTACTATCCACTAAGTGTAACGGCTGCCAAAAAGTAGAAGGTGGGCCTGCAATACACCCTAAAAGACATGTAGAGGAGGGCATCAGAAAACCAAGTTTTCCCATTATTAAGGATTGGACTCCTAGACTAGTAATGCCTATGCACTCTATGCACTATGTGCAAGGGATGCCAAAAAGTAGAAGGAGGGACTGTAATACACCATAGAAGAGACATAGAGGAGGGCCTCAGAATACAATTTTTTCCCATTATTAAAAAGCAAGTATGGAAGGCTATAATCCCTGCCTATATGCCTGTAATCTAAACCAATCCCTTCCCCAGCAGCTATCCCTACACTGAATGCAACAAACAGCTGTATTAATAGTAAATAGAATAGATGTACCCCTGAAAAAAATTTTTGGTTTTAGGGTGCAGTAGCAAGGACTGTAAAGCTACAATCCCTGCCTATATGACTATAATCCTAACCTATGACTCCTGCAGCAGCTATCCCTACACTTTTTCTGAGATACAGTGAGCCGAGCGTGCTGTCCCCACGTCTTATATAGACAATACAATTCCTTTTTTTCAGATTCTCAGAGAATTCTTTGCCATGAGTAGCCATGTTGAACTCCCAAGGACCAGTATGAGAGAGTGTGTGAGGGATAACACCAGATATAACACCCCTGCTCCCCATTCACACCTGAGACATTGTAACACTAATGAGTCACATGACACCGGGGAGGGAAAATTCCTAATTGGGCACAATTTGGCCATTTTCCCTTAGGGGTGTACTCACTTTTGTTACCAGCGGTTTAGAAATGAATGGCTGTTTGTTGAGTTATTTAGAGGGAACACCAAATTTACCCTGTTATACAAGCTGCACACTGACACTGTACATTGTATCACATATATATGTAATATATATATATATATATATATGTATATATAATGTACGGTGTGTAGGATTCAGCAGGTCAATGTGCAGAATAACAAGCATGACGGGACCTGTCAGTCTCGGGAGCAGAGCAGGGAGCAGCCTCCTGGACTAGTAATCCTGGTCGCAGTGACCCTGGCAGAATATTAAATGTGTGTTTTCTCTGAAACAGTTGTGTCTTATAATGTTCTGCAGCAGCTGAGGTGTGTAGTGTGAGGTTCTGCAGCAGCTGTGGTGTGTATTATGAGGTTCTGCAGCAGCTGAGGTGTTTATTATGAGGTTCTCAAGCAGCTGAGGTGTGTATTATGAGGTTCTGCACCAGCTGAGGTGTGTATTATGAGGTTCTGCAGCAGCTGAGGTGTCTAATATGAGCTTATGTAGCAGCTGAGGTGTGTATTATGAGGTTTGCAGCAGATGAGGTGGGTATTATGAGGTTCTGCAGCAGCTGAGGTGTGTATTATGAGGTTTGCAGCAGATGAGGTGGGTATTATGAGGTTCTGCAGCAGATAAGGTGGATATTATGAGGTTCTGCAGCAGATGAGATATATATTATGAGGTTCTGTAGCAGCTGAGGTTTGTATTATGAGGTTCTGCAGCAGCTGAGGTGTGTATTATGAGGTTGTGCAGCAGCTGAGGTGGGTATTATGAGGTTCTGCAACAGCTGAGGTGTGTATTATGAGGTTCTGCAGCAGATGAGGTGTGTATTATGAGGTTCTGCAGCAGATGAGGTGGGTATTATGAGGTTCTGCAGCAGATGAGGTGGGTATTATGAGGTTCTGCAGCAGATGAGGTGGGTATAATGAGGTTCTTGCAGCAGCTGAGGTGTATATTATGAGATTCTACAGCAGCGGAGGTGTGTATTATGAGATTCTGCAGCAGCCGAGGTGTGTATTATGAGGTTCTGCAGCAGATGAGGTGTGTATTATGAGGTCCTGCAGCAGCTGAGGTGTCTATTATGAGCTTATGTGGCAGCTGAGGTGTGTATTATGAGGTTCTGCAGCAGATGAGGTGGGTATTAGAGGTTCTGCAGCAACTGAAGTGGGTATTATGAGGTTCTCCAGCAGAATAGGTGTGTATTATGAGGTTCTGCAGCAGCTGAGGTGCGTATTATGAGGTTCTGGAGCAGCTGAGGTGTGTATTATGAGGTTCTGCGGCAGCTGAGGTGGGTATTCTGAGGTTCTGCAGCAGATGAGGTTGGTATTCTGAGGTTCTGCAGCAGCTGAGGTGCGTATTATGAGGTTCTGCAGCAGCTGAGGTGTGTTTTATGAGGTTCTGCAGCAGCTGAGGTGTGTATTATCGCGTTCTGCAGCAGCTGAGGTGTCTATTATGAGGTTCTGCAGCAGCTGAGGTGTGTATTATCGGGTTCTGCAGCAGCTGAGGTGTGTATTATGAGGTTCTGCAGCAGATGAGGAGGGTATTATGAGGTTCTGCAGCAGCTGAGGTGTGTATTATGAGGTTCTGCAGCAGAAAAGGTGGGTATTATGGGGTTCTGCAGCAGATGAAATGGGTATTATAAGGTTCTTGCAACAGCTTAGGTGGGTATTAGAGGTTCTCCAGCAGCTGAGTTGGGTATTATGAAATTCTGCAGCAGCTGAGGTGCGTATTATGAGATTTTGCAGCAGCTGAGGTGTGTATTATGAGATTCTGCAGCAGATGAGGTGGGTATTAGAGGTTCTGCAGCAACTGAAGTGGGTATTATGAGGTTCTCCAGCAGAATAGGTGTGTATTATGAGGTTCTGCAGCAGCTGAGGTGCTTATTATGAGGTTCTGGAGCAGCTGAGGTGTGTATTATGAGGTTCTGCGGCAGCTGAGGTGGGTATTCTGAGGTTCTGCAGCAGATGAGGTTGGTATTCTGAGGTTCTGCAGCAGCTGAGGTGCGTATTATGAGGTTCTGCAGCAGCTGAGGTGTGTTTTATGAGGTTCTGCAGCAGCTGAGGTGTGTATTATCGCGTTCTGCAGCAGCTGAGGTGTCTATTATGAGGTTCTGCAGCAGCTGAGGTGTGTATTATCGGGTTCTGCAGCAGCTGAGGTGTGTATTATGAGGTTCTGCAGCAGATGAGGAGGGTATTATGAGGTTCTGCAGCTGCTGAGGTGTGTATTATGAGGTTCTCCAGCAGCTGAGTTGGGTATTATGAAATTCTGCAGCAGCTGAGGTGCGTATTATGAGATTTTGCAGCAGCTGAGGTGTGTATTATGAGATTCTGCAGCAGCTGAGGTGTGTATTATGAGGTTCTGCAGCAGCTGAGGTGGGTATTATGAGGATCTGCAGCAGCTGAGGTGTCTATAATGAGCTTATGTGGCAGCTGAGGTGTGTATTATGAGGATCTGCAGCAGCTGAGGTGGGTATTATGAGGATCTGCAGCAGCTGAGGTGTGTATTATGAGGATCTGCAGCAGCTGAGGTGTGTATTATGAGGTTCTGCAGCAGCTGAGGTGGGTATTATGAGATTCTGCAGCAGCTGAGGTGTCTATAATGAGCTTATGTGGCAGCTGAGGTGTGTATTATGAGGATCTGCAGCAGCTGAGGTGGGTATTATGAGGATCTGCAGCAGCTGAGGTGTGTATTATGAGGATCTGCAGCAGCTGAAGTGTGTATTATGAGGTTCTGCAGCAGATGAGGTGGGTATTAGAGGTTCTGCAGCAGATGAGGTGGGTATTATGACGTTCTGCACTACCTGAGGTACGTATTATGAAGATTTGCAGCAGCTGAGGTGTCTATTATGAGCTTATGCAGCAGCTGAGGTGTGTATTATGAGGTTCTGCAGCAGCTGAGGTGTGTATTATGAGGTTCTGCAGCAGATGAGGTGGATATTAGATGTTCTGCAGCAGCTGAGGTGGGTATTATGAGGTTCTCCAGCAGATTAGGTGGGTATTATGACGTTCTGCACTACCTGAGGTGTGTATTATGAGGTTCTGCAGCAGCTGAGGTGTGTGTTATGAGGTTCTGCAGCAGCTGAGATGTGTATTATGAGGTTCTGCAGTAGCTGAGGTGGGTATTCTGAGGTTCTGCAGCAGATGAGGTGGGTATTATGAGGTTCTGCAGCAGCTGAGGTGTGTATTATGAGGTTCGGCAGCAGCTGAGGTGGGTATTATGAGGTTCTGCAGCAGCTGAGGTGTGTATTATGAGGTTCGGCAGCAGCTGAGGTGGGTATTATGAGGTTCTGCAGCAGCTGAGGTGGGTATTATGAGGTTCTGCAGCAGCTGAGGTGTGTATTATGAGGTTCGGCAGCAGATTAGGTGTGTATTATGAGGTTCTGCAGCAGCTTATGAGGTTCTGCAGCAGCTGATGTGTGTATTATGAGGTTCTGCAGCAGCTGAGGTGTGTATTATGAGGTTTGCAGCAGATGAGGTGGGTATTATGAGGTTCTGCAGCAGCTGAGGTGTGTATTATGAGGCTCTGCAGCAGATGAGGTGTGTATTATGGGGTTCTGCAGCAGCTGAGGTGTGTATTATGAGGTTCTGCAGCAGATGAGGAGGGTATTATGAGGTTCTGCAGCAGATGAGGAGGGTATTATGAGGTTCTGCAGCAGCTGAGGTGTGTATTATGAGGTTCTGCAGCAGCTGAGGTGGGTATTATGAGGTTCTGCAGCAGATGAGGTGTGTATTATGAGGTTCTGCAGCAGCTGAGGTGTGTATTATGGGGTTCTGCAGCAGATGAGGTGTGTATTATGAGATTCTGCAGCAGCTGAGGTGGGTATTATGAGGTTCTGCAGCAGATGAGGAGGGTATTATGAGGTTCTGCAGCAGATGAGGAGTATATTATGAGGTTCTGCAGCAGCTGAGGTGTGTATTATGAGGTTCTGCAGCAGATGAGGTGTGTATTATGAGATTCTGCAGCAGCTGAGGTGTGTATTATGAGGTTCTGCAGCAGATGAGGTGGGTATTATGAGGTTCTGCAGCAGCTGAGGTGTGTATTATGAGATTCTGCAGCAGATGAGGTGTGTATTATGAGGTTCTGCAGCAGATGAGGAGGGTATTATGAGGTTCTGCAGCAGATGAGGTGTGTATTATGAGGTTCTGCAGCAGATGAGGTGTGTATTATGAGATTCTGCAGCAGCTGAGGTGTGTATTATGAGGTTCTGCAGCAGATGAGGAGGGTATTATGAGGTTCTGCAGCAGATGAGGTGTGTATTATGAGGTTCTGCAGCAGATGAGGAGGGTATTATGAGGTTCTGCAGCAGATGAGGAGGGTATTATGAGGTTCTGCAGCAGATGAGGAGGGTATTATGAGGTTCTGCAGCAGATGAGGTGGGTATTATGAGGTTCTGCAGCAGCTGAGGTGTGTATTATGAGGTTCTGCAGCAGATGAGGAGGGTATTATGAGATTCTACAACAGCTGAGGTGTGTATTATGGGGTTCTGCAGCAGATGAGGTGTGTATTATGAGCTTCTGCAGCAGCTGAGGTGGGTATTATGAGGTTCTGCAGCAGATGAGGTGTGTATTATGAGGTTCTGCAGCAGCTGAGGTGGGTATTATGAGGTTCTGCAGCAGATGAGGAGGGTATTATGAGGTTCTGCAGCAGATGAGGAGTATATTATGAGGTTCTGCAGCAGCTGAGGTGTGTATTATGAGGTTCTGCAGCAGATGAGGTGTGTATTATGAGATTCTGCAGCAGCTGAGGTGTGTATTATGAGGTTCTGCAGCAGATGAGGTGGGTATTATGAGGTTCTGCAGCAGCTGAGGTGTGTATTATGAGGTTCTGCAGCAGATGAGGTGTGTATTATGAGGTTCTGCAGCAGATGAGGTGTGTATTATGAGGTTCTGCAGCAGCTGAGGTGTATATTATGAGGTTCTGCAGCAGCTGAGGTGTGTATTATGAGGTTCTGCAGCAGCTGAGGTGTGTATTATGAGGTTCTGCAGCAGATGAGGTGTGTATTATGAGGTTCTGCAGCAGATGAGGTGTGTATTATGAGATTCTGCAGCAGATGAGGTGGGTATTATGAGGTTCTGCAGCAGCTGAGGTGTGTATTATGAGGTTCTGCAGCAGCTGAGGTGTGTATTATGAGGTTCTGCAGCAGATGAGGTGTGTATTGAGGTTCTGCAGCAGATGAGGTGTGTATTATGAGATTCTGCAGCAGCTGAGGTGTGTATTATGAGGTTCTGCAGCAGATGAGGTGGGTATTATGAGGTTCTGCAGCAGCTGAGGTGTGTATTATGAGATTCTGCAGCAGATGAGGTGTGTATTATGAGGTTCTGCAGCAGATGAGGAGGGTATTATGAGGTTCTGCAGCAGATGAGGTGTGTATTATGAGGTTCTGCAGCAGATGAGGTGTGTATTATGAGATTCTGCAGCAGCTGAGGTGTGTATTATGAGGTTCTGCAGCAGATGAGGAGGGTATTATGAGATTCTGCAGCAGCTGAGGTGTGTATTATGAGATTCTGCAGCAGCTGAGGTGTGTATTATGAGATTCTGCAGCAGATGAGGTGTGTATTATGAGGTTCTGCAGCAGATGAGGAGGGTATTATGAGGTTCTGCAGCAGATGAGGAGGGTATTATGAGGTTCTGCAGCAGATGAGGAGGGTATTATGAGGTTCTGCAGCAGATGAGGTGGGTATTATGAGGTTCTGCAGCAGCTGAGGTGTGTATTATGAGGTTCTGCAGCAGCTGAGGTGGGTATTATGAGGTTCTGCAGCAGATGAGGTGTGTATTATGAGGTTCTGCAGCAGCTGAGGTGTGTATTATGGGGTTCTGCAGCAGATGAGGTGTGTATTATGAGATTCTGCAGCAGCTGAGGTGGGTATTATGAGGTTCTGCAGCAGATGAGGAGGGTATTATGAGGTTCTGCAGCAGATGAGGAGTATATTATGAGGTTCTGCAGCAGCTGAGGTGTGTATTATGAGGTTCTGCAGCAGATGAGGTGTGTATTATGAGATTCTGCAGCAGCTGAGGTGTGTATTATGAGGTTCTGCAGCAGATGAGGTGGGTATTATGAGGTTCTGCAGCAGCTGAGGTGTGTATTATGAGATTCTGCAGCAGATGAGGTGTGTATTATGAGGTTCTGCAGCAGATGAGGAGGGTATTATGAGGTTCTGCAGCAGATGAGGTGTGTATTATGAGGTTCTGCAGCAGATGAGGTGTGTATTATGAGATTCTGCAGCAGCTGAGGTGTGTATTATGAGGTTCTGCAGCAGATGAGGAGGGTATTATGAGGTTCTGCAGCAGATGAGGTGTGTATTATGAGGTTCTGCAGCAGATGAGGAGGGTATTATGAGGTTCTGCAGCAGATGAGGAGGGTATTATGAGGTTCTGCAGCAGATGAGGAGGGTATTATGAGGTTCTGCAGCAGATGAGGTGGGTATTATGAGGTTCTGCAGCAGCTGAGGTGTGTATTATGAGGTTCTGCAGCAGATGAGGAGGGTATTATGAGATTCTACAACAGCTGAGGTGTGTATTATGGGGTTCTGCAGCAGATGAGGTGTGTATTATGAGCTTCTGCAGCAGCTGAGGTGGGTATTATGAGGTTCTGCAGCAGATGAGGTGTGTATTATGAGGTTCTGCAGCAGCTGAGGTGGGTATTATGAGGTTCTGCAGCAGATGAGGAGGGTATTATGAGGTTCTGCAGCAGATGAGGAGTATATTATGAGGTTCTGCAGCAGCTGAGGTGTGTATTATGAGGTTCTGCAGCAGATGAGGTGTGTATTATGAGATTCTGCAGCAGCTGAGGTGTGTATTATGAGGTTCTGCAGCAGATGAGGTGGGTATTATGAGGTTCTGCAGCAGCTGAGGTGTGTATTATGAGGTTCTGCAGCAGATGAGGTGTGTATTATGAGGTTCTGCAGCAGATGAGGTGTGTATTATGAGGTTCTGCAGCAGCTGAGGTGTATATTATGAGGTTCTGCAGCAGCTGAGGTGTGTATTATGAGGTTCTGCAGCAGCTGAGGTGTGTATTATGAGGTTCTGCAGCAGATGAGGTGTGTATTATGAGGTTCTGCAGCAGATGAGGTGTGTATTATGAGATTCTGCAGCAGATGAGGTGGGTATTATGAGGTTCTGCAGCAGCTGAGGTGTGTATTATGAGGTTCTGCAGCAGCTGAGGTGTGTATTATGAGGTTCTGCAGCAGATGAGGTGTGTATTGAGGTTCTGCAGCAGATGAGGTGTGTATTATGAGATTCTGCAGCAGCTGAGGTGTGTATTATGAGGTTCTGCAGCAGATGAGGTGGGTATTATGAGGTTCTGCAGCAGCTGAGGTGTGTATTATGAGATTCTGCAGCAGATGAGGTGTGTATTATGAGGTTCTGCAGCAGATGAGGAGGGTATTATGAGGTTCTGCAGCAGATGAGGTGTGTATTATGAGGTTCTGCAGCAGATGAGGTGTGTATTATGAGATTCTGCAGCAGCTGAGGTGTGTATTATGAGGTTCTGCAGCAGATGAGGAGGGTATTATGAGATTCTGCAGCAGCTGAGGTGTGTATTATGAGATTCTGCAGCAGCTGAGGTGTGTATTATGAGATTCTGCAGCAGATGAGGTGTGTATTATGAGGTTCTGCAGCAGATGAGGAGGGTATTATGAGGTTCTGCAGCAGATGAGGAGGGTATTATGAGGTTCTGCAGCAGATGAGGAGGGTATTATGAGGTTCTGCAGCAGATGAGGTGGGTATTATGAGGTTCTGCAGCAGCTGAGGTGTGTATTATGAGGTTCTGCAGCAGATGAGGAGGGTATTATGAGATTCTACAACAGCTGAGGTGTGTATTATGGGGTTCTGCAGCAGATGAGGTGTGTATTATGAGCTTCTGCAGCAGCTGAGGTGGGTATTATGAGGTTCTGCAGCAGATGAGGTGTGTATTATGAGGTTCTGCAGCAGCTGAGGTGGGTATTATGAGGTTCTGCAGCAGATGAGGAGGGTATTATGAGGTTCTGCAGCAGATGAGGAGTATATTATGAGGTTCTGCAGCAGCTGAGGTGTGTATTATGAGGTTCTGCAGCAGATGAGGTGTGTATTATGAGATTCTGCAGCAGCTGAGGTGTGTATTATGAGGTTCTGCAGCAGATGAGGTGGGTATTATGAGGTTCTGCAGCAGCTGAGGTGTGTATTATGAGGTTCTGCAGCAGATGAGGTGTGTATTATGAGGTTCTGCAGCAGATGAGGTGTGTATTATGAGGTTCTGCAGCAGCTGAGGTGTATATTATGAGGTTCTGCAGCAGCTGAGGTGTGTATTATGAGGTTCTGCAGCAGCTGAGGTGTGTATTATGAGGTTCTGCAGCAGATGAGGTGTGTATTATGAGGTTCTGCAGCAGATGAGGTGTGTATTATGAGATTCTGCAGCAGATGAGGTGGGTATTATGAGGTTCTGCAGCAGCTGAGGTGTGTATTATGAGGTTCTGCAGCAGCTGAGGTGTGTATTATGAGGTTCTGCAGCAGATGAGGTGTGTATTGAGGTTCTGCAGCAGATGAGGTGTGTATTATGAGGTTCTGCAGCAGATGAGGTGTGTATTATGAGGTTCTGCAGCAGATGAGGTGTGTATTATGAGGTTCTGCAGCAGATGAGGTGTGTATTATGAGATTCTGCAGCAGCTGAGGTGTGTATTATGAGGTTCTGCAGCAGATGAGGTGTGTATTATGAGGTTCTGCAGCAGCTGAGGTGTGTATTATGAGATTCTGCAGCAGCTGAGGTGCACCTATTTAAAGGATTAATAGACAATGATAGCAATATAGGAATATACAATAATTATCAAAGATGTCAATACCCCTTTTAAAGAGATGTACACCTGTGCCATAGGGCGTTACACTAGAGCGGTGTTAGCCGCCCTCTGGCCCCGGGACACTGCTCCTTCTGAGCCCAGTATTGCGCTACTGATGGAAGAAATTAATATTTTGCCAACATTTTTTGAGACATCTTTTGTTTTTTTGAATGGCAATAGGTATCCAAAGGTATAAGCTCATATTTTGAGACCCTCCAGAGAAATGTATATACTGTATATATCTATATACAGTATATATATATATATATATATATATATATATATATATATATTCCAAAGGCATTATGAGCCCCATAATACAGACAGGAGAGTGTGTATGTGTTATGTCAGGGGGTGGGGGGCTCCATCAAGGTTGAATACTGGATGGTTAAAGTCGGAGAAGGGGCCATTCGGACCCCCATCCCCTCCCCTGCTTACATTATTGCAGGGGTCCGTGGTATTCTCTGTGATGTTGTACAAATGACCAATACATTGCAGGATCAGGTAGGAGAACTAAAAAAAATATATTAAAAAAAATTAAAAAAATTAAAACAAAACAAAAAAATAAAGATTGCAATCCCCCACCTTTTCCGCTTCATCTTCACGTCCTTATTTACAATTGCCGCATCTGTAAAACATTAAAATCTAAAATCATTTATTCCGTACAATTCATGCTGTAAAAATAAATTCCCGCATTGCGTTCTTCTGGTCACCTCGCATCCTGCACCATAGTGTCATAAAGAGCAATCAACATATCATAGGTGCTCCAAAATCTGCCAATCAAAACTACAGCTGGATCACTTTAACCCCTTCTCCCCCGAGCGATTTTACGTTCTTTGCTCCCCTTCTTCTAAAAGCCATAACGTTTTTATTTTTCTATCAATTTTACCATATAATGGCTTTTTTTATTGCGGGACGAGTTGTTCTTTTTGAAAGAAATCATTAGTTTTACCATACAGTGTACTGGAAAACAGGAAAACAAAATTCCAAATGCAGTGAAATTGCAAAAAAAGTGCAATTCCACAATAGTTTTTGGGATATTTTATTCACCATGTTCACTATATGGTAAAACTGATGTGTCGGTGTGATGCCTCACTTCGGTACGAGTTCATAGATACCAAACATGTATAGGTTTACTTTTATCAAAGGGGTTCAATTTATTCAGATGTTTGTCCAAAAAAAGATTTGTGCTTTTGGTGCCATTTTCTGAAACCCATAGCGTTCTCATGTTTCAGGATATGGGACTCGGCGATGTCTTACTTTTTGCGTCTTGAGCTGACATTGTTATGATACCATGTTTGTGCAGATGCTACATTTTGATCGCCCGTTATTGCATTTTTTAAAAAACGTAATTTTGGTGTTTGGCATTTTTTCTTACCACGCTGTATACCGATCAGATTAATTGATTTTATATTTTGATAGATCAGGCATTTCTGAACACGGCGATACCAGATGTGTGTATTTTTTTTATTTTGTTAACTTTTTATTTTTAATAGGGTGAAAGGGGAGTGATTTGAACTTTTAGGTTTTTTATTTTTTCATATTTTTAAAACTTTTTTTTTTTACTTTTTTCTTTTATTTTACTAGGCTCCCTAGGGGACTATAAGGATCAGCAGTCTGATCAGTCGTTCATTTTTGTTGATCAGAGCTGCACAGCTCTTATCAGCAGAAATGCTTCTTTCTTGTGAGTGCCGCTGCTTTATCGGCTCTTAAATATGTCATGATAGAGACAGGGGTCATCACATGACCCATTGCTACCATGGCAGCCATCAGCTCCCTGTAATCGCAACACAGGCCTTCTGAAGGCAGTGGGTTACTGCGCGTTACCCACCATTTAAATGGGATTGTTACATTTTGACAGCGTAATCTAAGGGGTTAAAGCCTGCTTTACATGTTACGATTTCGCATACGATATCGTATGCGATCGTAACCGCCCCCATCGTATGTGCGGCTTGTTCAATTTGTTGAACGTGTCGCTGTCACGAACCACCGGGGGGGTCACTCAGAAATCCCCCGCGCTGGCTACCAGTACGTCACAATCGGGGGGTAACAAGTGGGGGTCACCCCTCCTTTATACCTCCCGACCGACAGACAGAGCACGTGACGCGCTCTCTAGCGCCCCTCTTATAGTCAGGCCAATTATGGAATTGCCCGACAATAAGCAAGGAGGCCGCTATACTACTTATGCCGATTATTGAAGGGTCCCCGGTGAGAGTAGGGTATATATTCCCCCGACCTCCGCGGGCGGAATATATAAAACCTCCCCGAATCTCACTGGCCTCCCCACAATAATCCTTGGCACAACTCGCTGCCACCAACCGCTTCACGGTAACTATTAGCCGAACACACAGACGTGGGATTCAAGATCGAGATAACAGAACAGCCCAAGATTAATTATATAATTTAATCAGCCTAAAGCACACTAGAAACTACAATATATACAATAGGGAATCTACAGAATATACATATGTCAGAGTACAGTTACAGATAAAGCATGGTTTACAAACAGGCATACACAGTTCCAGCAGTTACCTTGTGCGTCTGGCCACAGGGGGGCGCTGTAGACCAGGTTTCTAGGATCCTTCCCACAGATGTTTCCTACACGTGACCCCCAGCGAAAGAACACTGGAAAATGGCCGAAGTAGGGTTATCAACCTGGGCAAATCCAGGTCCCCTCCTACCTTAGTGACCTCAGAGGGAGCACTGCTCCACCCCTGGCTGGAGTTATGGACAATATCCACAACATGGAATATGGGCCATAACTTTGCCTGGGAGCGTCGTAGGCAGACGCCAACGCTCTCATTGTGACAGTTATGAATTTAGCTACAGAACGAAAGGACTCATGACTTGTCTACTAGTTCCCCATTGGCTGATATCACGCCTGGGGTACTTCCCAAGCTCCCGCTCCCATAAAAAAGGTGTGCCAGCATCGTCCGCATGCGCAAACACCATTTTTATGGTTGCCATATTTATCGGAAATATGGCTTGTGAGATATGAACCATATTTTACTGGAGTTGTTCTGTCTGGATACTTCCATAGCCTTGCTAATTAGATAGCAGCCCCTACCACAGGGTCACGGCAGGGAGTCATCCTGTGTCTATTGTTCCCACATCATCTAATCTCCATATCACAGGAGATGGCTGTTGGAGGTGTAAGTGGAACACAGACCAGTTCCTTTGACACCTATCTGCTAAACAAACCGTTTATCCCTGTGGTAAATTTTCTGATTGAAGGAGTTGTGTGAAGGAAAGGGGGGGTGACACCAGGAGAGGGCTTCCTGACATAACTTGAATATCATGATTTATCGTCATATCTCCGGATTTACCTCACACCTCCCCCCTTTTGAGGGCGCTAGGGGGCAGCACACTCCGGTGTTCCCCCGTGCGCCCGTCCGCGACCTCTCCTTGTCGGGACAGCCCGTCTGCGTTACCGTGGTCACGGCCCCTTTTGTGTCGAATGGTGAAGTTGTATTGCTGGAGCGCCAGGCTCCATCGCAACAACCTGCCATTCGTCCCGGAGACAGTGTGTAACCAGCTGAGGGGATTGTGGTCCGTCTCCACGATGAAGTGGCGCCCGTATAGATAGGGTTGCAGACGCTGCAGGGCCCACACTATGGCCAGGCACTCCTTTTCCATCGTGGAATAGGCCACTTCCCTTGGTAACAGCTTCCTGCTCAGGTACAAGACTGGGTGCTCTTGGCTCGCAGAGTCCACCTGGCTGAGTACCGCACCGAGGCCGAAGTCACTGGCGTCGGTCTGTACTACAAACGGCCGCGTGAAGTCGGCTGCCTGTAGCACGGGCGGGCTGGACAGGGCGTCCTTTAGGGCCCGGAAGGCTGTCTCGCAGTCCACTGTCCAATCGACTGCAGAGGGCAGCTTCTTCTTGGTGAGGTCCGTCAAGGGCTTTGCCAGGCTACTATAGCATGGAACAAACCTCCTATAGTACTCAGCGGTCCCCAAGAAGGACATCACCTGCTTCTTGGTCCTGGGGGTGGGCCAGGACGCGATGGCCTCCACTTTCTCAGGCTCGGGCTTCAGTGTTCTCCCGCCTACCCGTGACCGAGGTACTGGACCTCGCTCATGGCCAGCTGACACTTTCCCGGCTTGATGGTCAAACCTGCCTGGTGGATCCGCCTGAGCACCTGTGCTAGATGCTCTAGGTGGTCCTCCCAGGTGGGACTGAAGACGGCAATGTCATCCAGGTACGCGGCCGCGTACCCTTCAAGTCCCTTGAGCAGGGTGTTGACCATCCGCTGGAAAGTGGCAGGGGCATTCCTCATCCCGAATGGCATCACCGTGGACTCGTACAGTCCAAATGGGGTAATAAAGGCAGAGCGTTCCCTGGCCTTGCGAGTCAGGGGGATCTGCCAATATCCCCGGCTCAGATCCATGATGGTCAGGTACTGAGCCCCGGCCAACTGATCGAGCAGGTCATCGATGCGTGGCATTGGGTACGCATCGGCGACTGTGACAGCATTGAGCCCCCTGTAGTCCACGCAGAACCGAGTGGTTCGGTCCTTCTTAGGGACGAGGACTACAGGCGAGGCCCAAGCGCTGTTGGATGCCTGGATCACCCCCAGCTTCAGCATCTCGTCAATCTCCTGGCGCATGTGTTGCTGCACCTCCAGGGAGACCCGATATGCTGAACGCCTGATCGGGGGATGATCCCCAGTGTCCACGTGATGGACAGCCAAGTTAGTCCTTCCGGGCTGGTTGGTAAACAACCCCCGGAAGGGGTGTAGGGTGGCCCACAGCTGGGACCGTTGGTCCTCCAAGAGCTGGTGGCCAACCTCCACATCCTCAATGGATCCGCCTGCCCTAACCTGGGCTAGCATATCCAAGAGGGTTTCCGCTTCTCCCTCCTCGGGCAGGTTGCACACGGGGAGCGCACACGCCTCCCGCTCATGATGTGCCTTCATCATGTTCACATGGAAGGGCTTCCGCCTTCCACGGGCAGGGTCCAGGGTGACCAGGTACGTCACAGGGTTGAGCTGCTGGTACACGAGGTATGGGCCTTCCCAGGCTGCCTGAAGCTTGTCCTGTGGTACGGGGACCAGTACCCACACCTTTTGACCCACTTGGTAGGTCCTCTCACAAGCGTTCTGGTCGTACCAACGCTTCTGATCGGCCTGGGCTTGAGCCATATTGTCGTGTACCAGTTGCGTCACGGCCTGCATTTTGTCCCGGAAGCGCATGACATACTCGATAACCGACACTCCAGGGGTGGCCAAATCCCCTTCCCAAGCCTCTTTCACCAGAGCCAGGGGGCCCCGCACACGTCGCCCGTACAGGAGCTCAAACGGTGAGAATCCCGTTGAGGCCTGTGGAACCTCCCGGTAAGCAAATAACAGGTGTGGGAGATACCGCTCCCAGTCACGCCCGTGGGAGTCGACCAACATCTTAAGCATCTGCTTTAGGGTGCCATTGAACCGCTCGCACAGGCCATTAGTCTGTGGATGGTACGGGCTGGCCACCAGATGTCGCACCTGGACTTGCTTACAGAGGGCCTCCATCAGCTGGGACATGAATTGGGTCCCCCGGTCAGTGAGCATTTCCTGGGGAAAACCCACTCGGGAGAAAATCTCCAGCAAGGCGGTGGCCACCTTGTCAGCCCGAATGGACGACAAGGCCACTGCTTCTGGGTACCGGGTGGCATAGTCCACTACCGTTAGTATGAAGCGTTTCCCGGAGCTGCTGGGGATGGCCAGCGGGCCGACCAGATCCACAGCCACCCTCCTGAAAGGCTCATCGATGATTGGCAGAGATACCAGTGGGGCTTTGGGGTGTGGCCCCGCCTTCCCCACTCTCTGACAGGTTTCACACGAACGGCAGTAGGCAACCACATCGGCCCCCATTTTTGGCCAGTAGAAATGCTGGTTTAACCTGGCCTTGGTCTTAGCGATCCCTAGGTGTCCGGCCATCGGAATCTCATGTGCGATCCGCAACAACTCCGTCCGGAACGGATAGGGTACCACTAACTGTCGGTCCCTGGGCCACGCCTCCGGTGAACCCTGCTGGACCGTGACCCGGTACAGCCGTCCTTGGTCCCAGACCACTCGCTCCGGGTCCGAGGGAGGCTGTGCCGCCTGCTCCTTTAGAGCTTTCAGGCTGTCGTCAGCTTCTAACGCTGCCTGAAACCCCTGACTAGATGTGGCCAGAATCGACGAGACTGTCACATCTTCGGTCAGTACCCCGGGACCTGTGTCCTGGCCTCCACCTGACTCGGCTGCCACTTGGTCAGAAGGGGAAGAGCTATCGGACCTCCGGGAGGCCCCTTGGCTTCCAGCACTCCCACTGCGGGTGACAGCGGCCACAGCTGCTGCGACCGTGGGTCGTGCCTGCTCCTCCTCCGTTCCTGACCAAGTCGCCGGTTCAGGCAGACCTACCTGGCTTCCTGACACCCCAGTTGTGGGGGAACCATGCATCGAGATCTTACCTGGGAGCACTTCCACTCCTGGACCGGCCCCAATCTCACCTGCCTGTTCCCCCCCTGCAGCAACAGAACCCCGCTGTGAAATCTCTGGGGACCCCACATTTGCTGTGGTAGCCCCCACCCCACACACTGGTCCTCCCCCTGCAGCACCCTGCTCTCTGCTTATCCCTGCAGAGGGCAACAGATCCCAGCTCACTGGCTGATCACTTGTAGAGGCATTGTCACACCTTTCTCTGACCCCCTCCCCTGTCACAGCTGCAGCTGTGTGTGTGTCTATGGTGTCTATGCAAGCAGAAATATCAGATTTCACTCCCCCCTCTCTCACATCATTCATAGATAACACATTAACATTGTCCGGAGGCACGTCAGTACTGGCTGAAGGTTCAGCCCTTCGGGGGGGCCCAAACTGGGAGGTTATCTGCCCCAAATCTGTCCCAAGTAGCACGTTTGCGGGGATCCGATCAGTTACCCCCACCTCCCTCACCCCTCGCCCTGCGCCCCAGTCCACATAAATGCCAGCAACAGGCAGCGCCGGGTCAATGCCTCCAATCCCGGAGACAGCGAGGGTTTTTCCAGGTATCAAGTCTTGGGGGGACACCATCTCAGGCCGCACCAGAGTCACCTCCGAGGCGCTGTCTCGCAGTCCTATGGTCACAGACCGGCCGACGGTGACAGGTTGGAAGCTGTCCAGGGACCTACCACCACCCCCACCCACACAATACACCTTGGGCGGCCCTTGGGACGGGGACGGAGCCGGGGCCTTGGGACGCTGAGGGCACATGGCCTTGAAGTGTCCAGGTAGGTTGCACTGGTGGCACCGTCTTGGCTCTGCCACGGGCCTGGAGAGGGGAGTTGAGGGGGACACCCCCTGCAGTCTAGGGGCAGGTGGGGCAGTCGTAGAATTCATCTTACCCCCTCTCCAGGTGCTGCTGGTGGCTGCTCTCCTGGCCTCAGGAGCCCGATTGTTGGTGTAGTCATCGGCCAGGGCAGCTGTAGCCGTGGACCCCTTTGGCTTCTGGTCTCGGATGAACTGGCGGAGATCCTCAGGGCAGTTCCACAAGAGTTGCTCTGTGATGACCAAGTCTAGGATCTCTGGTCCGGTGGTAAGCTGCAGGCCTTGGGTCCAGTGGTCGGCAGCTCGGGCAAGTGCCCGCCGGTGGTCAGCCCAGGAGTCCTTTGGTCCCTTTTGCAGGGTCCGGAACTTCTTGCGGTAGGACTCCGGAGTGAGGTTGTACTGTTGGATCAGGGCCCGCTTGATTGTGTCGTAGCCCTGATCTGCCTCAGTAGGCAAGTCCCCAAGGATTTCCAGGGCCTTACCCCTTAAACGGGGGGTCAGGTATTTGGCCCACTGGTCCTTGTCCAGATGGTGCTGCAAGCAAGTCCGTTCAAAAGCAGTCAGGAAAGAGTCCAAGTCTCCATCCTTCTCCAGCACTGGGAAGTCCTCAACACGGACCTTTGGAAGTTTGGTGTCTTGAAGGTCACGTGTGGCTGATGAGGGCCGGAGCTGAGCTAGCTGCAGCTGGTGGTCACGCTCTGCCTGTTGCTGTCGCTCTTCACGTGCTGCTTGCCGCTCCGCAGCCTCAGCGTCACGCGCTGCCTGTCGCTCACGCTCGGCCATGAGTATCTCGTAGGTATCCCGGTCTCCAGCCATAAGCCTGGCCAAGGCAGCTTGAAGGAGGGCCTCTGCACCTCTCAGGCCGGAGGGATTGGCAAGTGGTGATCTGCGGCACGCTGCAGAGCCAGGTGATTCACTGTCCATTTCAGAGCGGAGGACTGGCATCTGGCTCGTTGAGGACCCTTGGGCGAGCTCCTCCTCATCTTGTCCAGCAGTGCCAGGTTGTGCAATGTCCTCTGCAGAGCTGTTCTCTGGCGTCGGGCTCTTGGAGGGCTCGTGGACAACCTCCTCATCGTCTCTGGCCTGAGCATCGGCCATTCCTTTGGCTTTGCTCCTGGTGCCATCAGCCATTCTTGCAGACTTTTGGTCACTGACACAGAACTGACACCTGATGCACCCACACACCTTACAGTATCTGCACTCTGACACTCTAGTGTTGGTCTGGTCTGAAGACCCCAGCAGCCACAGCTGCTGCAGGCAGTCTTTAGTGTCTGGGAGTATGGGTCTCACACTCACACACTATTATCTCGATCCCACCGCTATGCCACCAATATGTCACGAACCACCGGGGGGGTCACTCAGAAATCCCCCGCGCTGGCTACCAGTACGTCACAATCGGGGGGTAACAAGTGGGGGTCACCCCTCCTTTATACCTCCCGACCGACAGACAGAGCACGTGACGCGCTCTCTAGCGCCCCTCTTATAGTCAGGCCAATTATGGAATTGCCCGACAATAAGCAAGGAGGCCGCTATACTACTTATGCCGATTATTGAAGGGTCCCCGGTGAGAGTAGGGTATATATTCCCCCGACCTCCGCGGGCGGAATATATAAAACCTCCCCGAATCTCACTGGCCTCCCCACAATAATCCTTGGCACAACTCGCTGCCACCAACCGCTTCACGGTAACTATTAGCCGAACACACAGACGTGGGATTCAAGATCGAGATAACAGAACAGCCCAAGATTAATTATATAATTTAATCAGCCTAAAGCACACTAGAAACTACAATATATACAATAGGGAATCTACAGAATATACATATGTCAGAGTACAGTTACAGATAAAGCATGGTTTACAAACAGGCATACACAGTTCCAGCAGTTACCTTGTGCGTCTGGCCACAGGGGGGCGCTGTAGACCAGGTTTCTAGGATCCTTCCCACAGATGTTTCCTACACGTGACCCCCAGCGAAAGAACACTGGAAAATGGCCGAAGTAGGGTTATCAACCTGGGCAAATCCAGGTCCCCTCCTACCTTAGTGACCTCAGAGGGAGCACTGCTCCACCCCTGGCTGGAGTTATGGACAATATCCACAACATGGAATATGGGCCATAACTTTGCCTGGGAGCGTCGTAGGCAGACGCCAACGCTCTCATTGTGACAGTTATGAATTTAGCTACAGAACGAAAGGACTCATGACTTGTCTACTAGTTCCCCATTGGCTGATATCACGCCTGGGGTACTTCCCAAGCTCCCGCTCCCATAAAAAAGGTGTGCCAGCATCGTCCGCATGCGCAAACACCATTTTTATGGTTGCCATATTTATCGGAAATATGGCTTGTGAGATATGAACCATATTTTACTGGAGTCGTTCTGTCTGGATACTTCCATAGCCTTGCTAATTAGATAGCAGCCCCTACCACAGGGTCACGGCAGGGAGTCATCCTGTGTCTATTGTTCCCACATCATCTAATCTCCATATCACAGGAGATGGCTGTTGGAGGTGTAAGTGGAACACAGACCAGTTCCTTTGACACCTATCTGCTAAACAAACCGTTTATCCCTGTGGTAAATTTTCTGATTGAAGGAGTTGTGTGAAGGAAAGGGGGGGTGACACCAGGAGAGGGCTTCCTGACATAACTTGAATATCATGATTTATCGTCATATCTCCGGATTTACCTCACAGTCGCACAAACGAGTAACCCCCCCGTCACACGTAATTACCCATCCATACGACCTCGCTGTGGGTGGCGAACATCCACTTCCTGGAGTGGGAGGGACGTTCAGCGTCACATCGACGTCACGCGGCAGCCGGCCAATAGAAGCGGAGGGGTGGAGATGAGCGGGACGTAAACATCCCGCCCACCTCCTTCCTTCCGCATAGCCGGCCGGGAGCCGCAGGACGCAGGTAAGATCTGTTCATCGTTCCCGGGGTGTCACACACAGTGATGTGTGCTACCCCGGGTACGATGAACAACCTGTCATTCAATTTTTGGGAAATGAATGACGTGCGTGCGATGAACGTTTTACCATTTAATCGCAATCGCACGTAGCTGTTACACGCTACAATGTAACTTACGACGCCGGATGTGCGTCACTTACGACGTGACCCCGCCGACACATCGTAAGATATATTGTAGCGTGTAAAGCGCCCTTAACAGGCATGGGTGGATCGTGGATCCACCTGCGCCTGTAAAGCGTGCTTTACACACTACAATATATCTAATGATGTGTCAGCGGGGTCACGTCGTAAGTGACGCACATCCGGCATCGTTAGGGCTATTGTAGCGTGTAAAACCTACGTGCGATTGCGATTGAATGAAAAAACGTTGATCGCATGCACGTCGTTCAATTACTAAAAATTGAACGTCAGGTTGTTCAATGTTCCCGAGGCAACACACATCGCAGTGTGTGACACCCCGGGAACGATGAACTCAGCTTACCTGCGTCCCGCCGGCAATGTGGAAGGAAGGAGGTGGGCGGGATGTTTACGTCCCGCTCATCTCCGCCCCTACGCTTCTATTGGCCGGCTGCCGCGTGACGTCGCTGTGACGCCGAACGTCTCTCCCACTCCAGGAAGTGGATGTTCGCCGCCCACAGCGAGGTCGTATGGAAGGTAAGTACGTGTGACAGGATTTAATCGTTTGTGCGACACGGTCAACAAATTGCACGAACAGCACAAACGTTGGGGGCAGGTCACATCGCATATGAGATCGCATACCAAATTGTAACGTGTAAAGCAGCCTTAAGTCACACAAGTCTGCTGTTCCAATCAGCAGACATGTGCAAGGATCACCGCCGGCTCACCGCAGCAGCCGGCGGTTATTACCCCGACATGACCAAGGACATACCAGTACGTACTTGGTGGTAAAGGGGTTAAAAAGTCTTTATATACTATACATGCAGTCCTCGACTTACGAACATCCGACATATGTACGATCGCTAGTTACAAACGTTGGATGTTAGAAAAATACATAAATAATACCTCACCGCTAACCTCAGCCGCCCCACTGCTCACTGCCCGCCATCTGGTCCTATTCTTCCTGCCCTTGCATGGCAGATCTCTGGCTTTTCAGTGTAGGCCGGGTCCAGGACTTCCAGCCACATCCAGGCCCCACAGGTCACTGTAAGCCAAGAGTGGAGAACATTATTTTACCAAAGCCATTTTGACATCATTTGAGGGTTATACAAAATGATGAAATTAAAAACTAGTCTCCTCTATTTGGTCAAACATTTATGTTACTCGCCCCTGATGTGATGGCTGAAATTGCTTCTTTATTGTGAGGCGTGGGATGATAGATGGTAAGGATGATGTGGTTTGCTACTTGCAACTGCTTTTCCAGGTTTGTGTGGGTCTGGAGAGCAGGGGACTCAATAAGAACTTTTGTAAAGAATTTCCAGCAGTAAGTTGTTCTGAACACAGATGCATATTTCACTGCATGTCAAAGCTAACCACAGAGCTACGGTGCTGCCCCCACATAATATACAATAAGACCGCTGTATATATCACATAGGATATACTACCAAAACTGCTGTATATGTCACATGGGATACACTGAGACTATGTTGCACACATCACATAGAAGGCACAAGACTGCTGTATATACATCACATCGGAGACACTGATACTGCTATGTACATCATATATGAGACACTGAAAATCTGTTGTATACATCACATAGAAGACACTGAGAATGCTGTATTTACATCAGATAGTATACTCTGAGACTTTACTCTACACATCACATAGGAGACAGACTAATGTACATAAATCATACAGGATACACTGAGACTGCTGTATACACATCACACATGATACACTTAGACTGCTATATAAACATCACATAGTATACACTAAAACTGCTCTATACATCACATAGGATATGTACCGCCCCGCGTTCGGCTGCAGCCGAGCCGCTCGGATCCGGGCTCGTTTGTGGGTGACTCGAGCGCCTCCAGACCGGGGGTCACTTCGCTCTGAAAGGGGCTGGTGCTTTGAGGGGTGTTAGGCTTACGGCCGAGGCCATGGTTTTTGGTTTGAGTTCGTGACGCCACCCACGGGTTGTGGTGAATGTGGACACCACCGCTGCTGTTCACTAGGCACCCGGGGGAGGTGTTGCGCAGAAAAGGTGTTAACCCCCTCCGTGGGCAGGGGTGATGGCCCCGGGACCCGATTGATGTGATATGTCGGTGCTTGGCGGTGCAGGGCGGTGCGTGGCCCGAGGGCACAGTTGTACTCACTATTACAGATGCACAAGAGTCTCTGGTAAACCAAGAAGATGGTGGTCGGTGCCCGCAGCCGGCTGCGTCTGGTCCCCCACTCGGGTTGGGGGTCTTCGCCTTTCTCCTGCACCTTCTGTGTAGCTGTGGAAAGCCCATGCTTCAGCAATGGGAGCCCGCTCCCCGGCATTGTGTGTGTTGGGAGAGCCCGTTTGCCCACAGACGCTGGCCCGTGGGATCTCTTTGCCTGAGCGGTGGCTTTTTATCCCCCTCGGTGGGCTGTTGTCTTCAGTCGGGACTTGGGTGGGAAAGGACCTAAAGTCCAGACCTCAATCAGTTAATTAACTGGGTCCACTGGTTTCTAGACCGAGTTTCAGGGTCTGAGTACCCCCCTTTTGTGCTCCGGTTTCCAGTTGGTTCCCCAGTTCGGTACCGGCGGGCCACTACCCTGCCCCGGTCCCTTACGGTTCCACCGAGCCATCTTCCCGGCTCATGCAGGCTGAGGCCACCGTCTGCCTCCTAGCCAGAGGTGACTGGGCTACGACCCAGACACCAGTTGTTAGACTGTGGCAGAACTGGGCACAGGTCTGCCTCTGCACTTGAACCTCACTCCTTGAACTCCACAACTTATCTAACTACTTTTTCCTGCCTCAGGACCTGTGAACTCCCGCCCCCTGGTGTGAACATCAAACCCTGAGGGAGGTGACTAGGGTTTTAAGGGTGGCTGAGGACACCTTTTTAGGGGACGGGTGTTTGTGCAAGGGCCTACCTGTGACTACCTGGCTAGTCCAGGGTGTCACAGATACACTGAGACTGTGTTGCATACATCACATAGGAGGCACAAGTTTTCTGTATATACATCCCATTGGAGACACTGAAAATGCTGTATATACATCACATAGGATACACTGAGACTCTGCTATACAAGTCACATAGGAGACACAGACTGATGTATATACATCATGCAGGATACACTGAGACTGCTATATGTACGTCATATAGGATTTACTAAGACTGGTTTATATACATCATATAAGAGACACTGAAAATGCTGTATATACATCACATATGAGACACTACGATTGCTGAATACATTACATAGGCAACACTGCCGGCCGTGGTCTAACTTACACTGTGTGCAGATTATTAGGCAAGTTGTATTATAGAGGATTTTTATTATTATTGATCAACAACTATGTTCTCAATCACCCCAAAAGACTCATAAATATCAAACCTTAATATTTTTGGAAGTTGGAGTGTTTTGGGGTTTTTTTTAGATTTGGCTATCTTAGGAGGATATCTGTTTGTGCAGGTAACTATTACTGTGCAGAATTATTAGGCAACTTAATAAAAACCAAATATATTCCCATCTCACTTGTTTATTTTCACCAGGTAAACCAATATAACTGCACAAAATTTCTAGCATGCAAAAATAAAACCACAAAAAATTACTGACCAATATAGCCACCTTTATGATGACACTCAGCAGCCGACCATCCATAGATTCTGTCATTGCTTGATCTGTTTACGAGCAACATTGCGTGCAGCAGCCACCACAGCATCCAGACACTATTCCGAGAAGTGTACTGTTTCCCTCCCTATATATCTTACAATTTATGATTGACCACAGGTTTTCTATGGGGTTCAGATCAGGTGAACAAGGGGGCCATGTCATTTTTTTTTCATCTTTTAGACCTTTACTGGCCAGACACGCTGTGGAGTAGTTGGATACACGTGATGGAACATTGTCCTGCATGAAAATCATGTTTTTCTTGAACGATACCTACTTCTTCCTGTACCACTGCTTGAAGAAGTCTTCCAGAAACTAACAGTAGGTCTGGGAGTTGAGCTTCACTCCATCCTCAACCCAAAAAGGTCCCACAAGTTCATCTTTGACGATACCAGCCCATACCAGTACCCACCTCCACCTTGCTGGCGTCTGAGTCGGAGTGGAGCTCTCTGCCCTTTACTGATCCAGCCTCTGGCCCATCCATCTGGCCCATCAAGAGTCACTCTTATTTCATCAGTCCATAAAACTTTTGAAAAATCAGTCTTAAGATATTTCTTGGCCCAGTCTTGACATTTTATCTTATGTTTCTTGTTCAAAGGTTGTGGTTTTTCAGCCTTCCTTACCTTGGCCACGTCCCTGAGTATGGCACACCTTGTGCTTTTTGATACTCCAGTTACGTTGCAGGTCTGAAATATGGCCAAACTGGTGACAAATGACATCTTGGCAGCTTTATGCTTCATTTTCCTCAATTAATGGGCAGTTATTTTGCGCCTTTTTTGCCCAACACGCTTCTTGCGACCCTGTTGGCTATTTGCCATGAAACGCTTGATTGTTCGGTGATCACGCTACAAAATTTTGGCAATTTCAAGACTGCTGCATCCCTCTGCAAGACATCTCACAAGTTTAGACTTTTCAGAGCCCGTCAACTCTCTCTTCTGACCCATTTTGCTAAAGGAAAGGAAGTTGCCTAATAATTAAGCACCCCTTATATAGGGTGTTGTTGTCATTACACCGCACCCCTCCTCATTACAGAGATGCACATCACCTGATTTACTTAACTGGCAGTTGGCTCTCAGCCTATACAGCTTGGAGTAGGACAACATGTATAAAAATTATCATATGATAAAAATACTCATTGCCTAATAATTCTGTACACAGTGTAGAAGATTGTTACATGTATTCACAAAATAGTCACATGTTTTAGTTAAACTTTAGCAAAACTCTTAACCCCTTTTAAGGACCAGGGATTTTTTTTTTTGCGCTTTTTTTTTTCCTCATTTTCCACCAAGACACCTTTATAATTCATGCTCCTGTCTTCAGCTCATGGAGTGGTTACCTTTCCCCTCTGGCTGCCACGTCATCGCCACCTCCACGACTCTGCATTCCCTGCAGGAGTAAAATGAGGTTGCAGAGTGATGACCTCATCACGCTGCTGCACACTGGGCTGCGGGATGATGTGCCTTGCTCTGCCTCACTGCCCCTGGTTCCACCACATGGCTAATTTTCATGCGCTTCACATGGAAATTAGTCATGTGTAGTGGCCAAAGCGACACAGCTGGTTCCCTCTGCTGCAGCTGTGACTGGGGCCCAGTGAAGAAGGAGGCCCGGCCCGCAGTTTAATAAAGTGAAGTAGTTACCCCGGGTCCCCCTCTTCCCCGGGCCCTATACACCAGTAATAGTTATAATGCCCTGATGACGGCCCTGAACCTGGGAGACCTTTAGTAGAGTTTATGGCCATTGTTTTGCACTCCACTGATGAGTCAGTGGCCACCATGGTACATTTTCTATATTCATCTACATTACTGATGTAGGGATGTTTAAGCCCTGTCCCAAGTTCCACGGGATGGGTCTATAACTATTTGGTCCGACCTCTGAGAACCCTACTGATTTCGAAAACGTGGGGCTTCTGGTGAGGTGGTCGAGCAAGCACACGCCGCTTTTGTCGCGGGCGGGGAGGAGGGTGTCAGCACACCACGCTCACCCCTTCTGCTCGGGTCCGGCGGCTTCTGCTCAGTGGTGGCTCGAGCGGTGGGCCGGATCCCGGGGGCTTCTCGAGCGGCACTCCTCGCCCGTGAGTGAAAGGGGTTTGTTGGGTGTGGGAAGTATTTATTGTCCGTGACGCCACCCACGGTTGTGGTGATTTCACCACCGCTGCTCAGTATGGGGATCCCGGGGATGGTGATGCGGAGCAGCCAGGTGTTGCGTTGCCCCTCCGTGGGTAGGGGTTGGTGATCCCGGGGCCCGGTGATGGTGAGGGAGGTGCAGGGCCTGGTGGGCGCAGGGACGCGGGGGCAGCGCTGTGCCTTGCAGCACTGTGGTACTCACTCAGCCTGAGACGTTGACACAGTTTTTACGGTAAACCAAACGGCTGGATAGACGGTCCCACGGACGGCTGCACTTGCTCTCCCAGTAGGTGACGGTGATGTCCCTCTTCCTTGCACCTTTGTGTACTTGTTGGTTGCGATGGGTCCCCACCGGTAACCCGCTCCCCGGCTTCAAGCTGGACCGGAGGAGCTCTACTCTTTGCCCGCAGGTGCTGGCCCTAAGAAACTGGTGCCTTGGCGGTGGCGGTGTCTCTTCTACTCTGGTTGGGCTGTTGCCTTCAATCGGGACTTGGTTGTTGGGGGATCTACGTCCCCTTCACTGACGGATTTGGAAAATTATGGCGACTCCTAGCCTTGCCGGGGTCCGAGAGGCCCCTGCCCTGGTGCTGACTGTCCTTCGGAACACTGCTCCAGACCGCCGGGCACACAGCCTCCGGGGTCCTTCCAGGAACTTCCAAACGGTCCCCCTCCAGACAGTCACCGCCGTTGCTGACCTTGCTGACCTGGTCCTACACACAGCTGGACCCTTCAGGCTTTCTTTCCTTCACCACTCTTCCTTTCCTCCTTTACCACTTTACTTTGCTTCTACTTTCACTTCCTTAGCTCATCTTAGCTGTTTACTCCTTCACTCCCCTGAGCTATCTCTCTCTTTACTCAAGCTCATCCCTGAGCTTTCTGCCTGGTTTCTCCCGCCTTCAGAGCTGTGTCCTCCTCGGTGGGCGGAGCCAACCGCCTGGCCCACCCCCTGGTGTGAATCATCAGCCTCTGGAGGAAGGCAACAAGGATTTTTGGTTAGCTTTGGTGTCCCTAGCTGGGATGTAGGGTGTGGTGGTGTGTGACCTGTGTCCCCTGGCTTGCCCAGGGCGACACATTCCCCCTTAGCAAAATGCAGACCGTACGCGGGCTGCCGTCCAACACCGGTTTTATTTTTCTGAAAAAGATAACATAGTAAAATAACATATGTACATTTTTAATAACTTGTCCCTTAACGGGAGGCACATTTCTTAAACGTTGCATAACGGTTTACGGTTACGGTTTCCGCTCTCTCCCACCCAAGCAACCTGGCCCTGATGCTGCCCCTAAAGCCCAGGCAGCACCCCTTGACCCACAGTCCAGCACACGGTACCCGAGCGGGATCTGTCCTTGCCCTCCAGAGGGTAGCCACCGGTTCCTTTGGTGGCTGGGCCCCAGCCTGCTCTGCTCAGGGCCCTCCCTCCAACCTGCCTCTCCGGAGGCGGCATTGCGGAAAACGGTAACGGCAAACAACATATTTACAAGCCACTTAACGTTTGTGGTTGCCCTGCAAGTTCACGGGCTTGTCCATGGATAGTTCTCCATGCAGAACTTTTAAACGGTCCCTACGGGGACAACGGTGCCGGCTCCAGCCGGTTGCAAATCACGGTAAATCAGGTGAGGCACTTGGTATCATTTTCTTATCATTCTTTCAAAACTTTTAAACAACAAACAAAGTGATGGTCCCAACGGGGACTGGACAACGGTGCTCCGCTGCCCTACTCCAGGCCTTCAGCTTCATCCGAGGGAGGGGGTGCAGGGCTCACTCTGCTCTCTTGGCTGCCCCGCAGCTTCCCATCCAGGGCAAACCACCCCCTCTCTCCGCAGTGTCGGGTGTACCGAACAAGGTCCCCCGGCATTAGGTTGCGGCCGGGATGCTCCTCAGGCAGGTGGGCATTCACATCCCGCCGGGCTACAAACACTTCGGCCTCCAGGCCCAGCTCGTAGATGAACCCGTAGCCCCGGCGGACATCAAACCGCCTCACCTGCCCCTCGTACAACGGGCCCCGGACACGGAACGTGGCCTGGCGGAGACTTTCTTTTTCTCGGATAGCTCGGGCCACCAGCTCGGCCTTCTTCCGCTCCCTCTCGGCGATCTCCAGGCCCAGCGGTACCGGCTCCCTATCCCAATACGGCGCTGCCGTCAGCGCCGGCGCACGGGTCGGGCCCCGCGGGACATCCTGGACGTTGCCCACTGTCAGGACTCTGGGCGGCATGTCCCGCGGTGTCTTGGCCTTGGGCGCTGCCTTGCAGCAACAACCCGGCGCTACCTCAGCCGAGGTGTGGGGGATGGGCATAGGGGCTTTCCGCTGCTGGGCCTTCGGCTCGGAGCGGGTCATCGGCTCCGGCTCGGGGGATTTTTCAAGGGATGCCTCCGGTTCCACTTTCGGAGTCTTCCACGGTAACACCTCCGTTGTGCCGCGGGCTCCGGCTACAGGTCGGCCCGCCTGGGCGGGGACGCTGGGTACTGCTACCGGTTGCGGTGGTAGCAGGCCTAGTGGCGGGGTCACGGCCTCCGGGACGGGTGGCGAGGGAGGCAGCGGGGGGAGAGGGCTTGGACCGGGCCCCACAGCCGCGATGACCGGCCCTTCAAGGGCATCGAGACGTGGGTCACTCACCCTCCCTTTCTCCGCTTCCTCCTCGCGTCTCCGCACGGTGGCTATAACGTCCGCCATGTCGGCCTCCCACTCCTCCATGAGGAGCTGCATCCTGACCTGCAGCCTTTGGTAGAGCTGCGCGGTTCGGATTTCCACCCACGCCGCGGTTCCAGGCGCGGGGGCTACGGTGTTGCGGGACGGCATCCAGATGATGGCTTCTTCTTTACTTCCAGGAACGGTATGTTTGCAGAGTCCTGGCGTCCCTGCTTTTATAGCTGCAGCTACATGCGTCCAGCCGCCATCGCGTCCCCCTTAGCTCTTTCCGGCCCCTCCTCTCTCGGGGCGGGGTTTTGGCCTTCGCGCCGCTACTGCCAAAGATGGCGGCTTCTGAAATTTTTCTGCCGGATACCTCCGGCGGTAACAAGGTGCACCTCTACCAGACGACAGAGCGGTAAGATCCTGTTCGTGACGCCAAGTTGTCGCGGGCGGGGAGGAGGGTGTCAGCACACCACGCTCACCCCTTCTGCTCGGGTCCGGCAGCTTCTGCTCAGTGGTGGCTCGAGCGGTGGGCCAGATCCCGGGGGCTTCTCGAGCGGCACTCCTCGCCCGTGAGTGAAAGGGGTTTGTTGGGTGTGGGAAGTATTTATTGTCCGTGACGCCACCCACGGTTGTGGTGATTTCACCACCGCTGCTCAGTATGGGGATCCCGGGGATGGTGATGCGGAGCAGCCAGGTGTTGCGTTGCCCCTCCGTGGGTAGGGGTTGGTGATCCCGGGGCCCGGTGATGGTGAGGGAGGTGCAGGGCCTGGTGGGCGCAGGGACGCGGGGGCAGCGCTGTGCCTTGCGGCACTGTGGTACTCACTCAGCCTGAGACGTTGACACAGTTTTTACGGTAAACCAAACGGCTGGATAGACGGTCCCACGGACGGCTGCACTTGCTCTCCCAGTAGGTGACGGTGATGTCCCTCTTCCTTGCACCTTTGTGTACTTGTTGGTTGCGATGGGTCCCCACCGGTAACCCGCTCCCCGGCTTCAAGCTGGACCGGGGGAGCTCTACTCTTTGCCCGCAGGCGCTGGCCCTAAGAAACTGGTGCCTTGGCGGTGGCGGTGTCTCTTCTACTCTGGTTGGGCTGTTGCCTTCAATCGGGACTTGGTTGTTGGGGGATCTACGTCCCCTTCACTGACGGATTTGGCAAATTATGGCGACTCCTAGCCTTGCCGGGGTCCGAGAGGCCCCTGCCCTGGTGCTGACTGTCCTTCGGAACACTGCTCCAGACCGCCGGGCACACAGCCTCCGGGGTCCTTCCAGGAACTTCCAAACGGTCCCCCTCCAGACAGTCACCGCCGTTGCTGACCTTGCTGACCTGGTCCTACACACAGCTGGACCCTTCAGGCTTTCTTTCCTTCACCACTCTTCCTTTCCTCCTTTACCACTTTACTTTGCTTCTACTTTCACTTCCTTAGCTCATCTTAGCTGTTTACTCCTTCACTCCCCTGAGCTATCTCTCTCTTTACTCAAGCTCGTCCCTGAGCTTTCTGCCTGGTTCCTCCCGCCTCCAGAGCTGTGTCCTCCTCGGTGGGCGGAGCCAACTGCCTGGCCCACCCCCTGGTGTGAATCATCAGCCTCTGGAGGAAGGCAACAAGGATTTTTGGTTAGCTTTGGTGTCCCTAGCTGGGATGTAGGGTGTGGTGGTGTGTGACCTGTGTCCCCTGGCTTGCCCAGGGCCACACATTTTCATCACTCTATAGAACTTCCATTCATCACCTATCCCATCACCTATAGGATATTAATAGAATACAGTTAATAGAATAAATTAAAAGCAAGTTTCCTTTGTAGTTGTTTGTGAGTTAAGGCCCTTAATTGACATTAAAAAGCTATAGGCCACACGATCCTTCTCTCGACAGCTGTGTCCCCTGCCTTTCCCATACAAAGTAATGGTTGGTTCCACCACTAATTCTGTATTCTTTATGGGAGAGATGTTTATCTCCTCGCTAAACTAAAGGATCAGTAGCTGAAATTCCAACATCTGGATTCTTCTTCCTCTCAACATCATGGACTGAGAGAAATTTGGGATTTATAAATGCTGCATCTCAGCAATTTGAAGATCCTGGGCATGTATATATATACTAGAAGGTGGCCCGATTCTAACGTATCGGGTAGTCTAGAATGTGTATGTAGGACAGCAGATTGAATAATAAGGTAATGAATGGGCTGGATGGGTTCGGTGTAATTTAGTATTCTTATAATTGTTTATTGGTTTTAAAATGACAAACAACAGAAGGAACAGTTTTAATAGATGAGTCTAATGTTTAATGATGTCCATGGCTTGTAATGAAAGAACCAGGGCTGTGGAGTCTGAGTCGGAGCTCATTTTGGTGGAGTCGGAGTCGGTATAAAATGCACCGACTCCGACTCCTAAAATATATAATAAATTGGGTCCAGCGTGCAATGCAGAATGTGCTGAAAATGTTTCCATAGGAATTTGGGAAAGTTCTGAAATGTCCTATAAATGTCTGTTCTATTCCTGATCTAAGGCTACATTCACACACAGCGTTTTTGCTGCGTTTTTTGAGGATACGTTTGTCAGCTGCAAAAGCAGATCAGCTTTTTAAAAAAACGCATCCCCTGAAAGGTTTTTGAGCTCATATATAATGCTTTCAATAGCAAAAGCAGATTAGAAAAAGGCCACAAACTGACTGCTCATTCTGTGTGAGGATTCTCACAGAACGCTGTGTTGTGTCTGAATGTCCTATCTTGTCACCCATTGCCTTTGCTGGATGCCCGGAGTCACTGAATTTCACTGAAATATTTTTCCATCAATGTTCAATATTTTTGTGACAAGAAAGAAATTGTTTGCAAGACACTGGCAGTAAAAGATACTAAAGCTCATCACACCGGCCAGTTTCTCCAGTCCTTAGTGGAAAAAGTTCTGCAAGATTACAAACTCAAAAAAGAACAGGTTCTTGCTATTGTAACGGACAATGCTTCAAACATAAGTACAATTAACCCCTTCACGACCGGCCGATTTTTCACTTTCCGTTTTTTTTTTTCGCCATTCTTTTTCTGAGAGACGTAACTTTTTTATTTTTCAGTCAATATGGTCATGTGAGGGCTCATTTTTTGTGGAACGAGCTGTACTTTTAAATGAAACCATCAGTTTTACCATATTGTGTACTAGAAAATGGCAAAAAAATTCCAAATGCTGAAAAATGGCAAAAAAAGTGCGATAGCACTATGGTTTTTGAGATATTTTATTCACTGTGTTCACTATATGGTAAAACTGATGTGTGGGTGTGATGCCTCAGGTCAGTGCGAGTTCGTAGACACCAAACATGTATAGGTTTACTTTTATATAAGGGGTTAAAAAAAATCGGAAGTTTGTCCGAAAAAAGTGGTGCACGTTTTACGCCATATTCCGTGACCCGTAGCGTTCTCATTTTTCGGGATCTTAGGCTCAATGACGGCTTATTTTTTGCGTCTCGAGCTGACGTTTTTAACGGTACCATTTTTGCGCAGATGCTACGTTTTGATCGCCTCTTATTGCATTTTGCGCAAAAGTTGTGGCGACAAAAAAACGTCGTTTTGGCGTTTGGAATTTTTTTGCCGCTACGCCGTTTACTGATCAGTTTAATTGATTTTATATTTTGATAGATCGGGCGTTTCTGAACGCGGCGATACCAAATGTGTGTATATTTTTTATTTTTTTAACCCTTAAATTTCAATGGGGCGAATGGGGGGTGATTTGAACTTTTAGGTTTTTTTGTTTTTTTTTAATTTTTTAAAACTTATTTTTTAACTTTTTTTTTTTATTTTACTAGTCCCCCTAGGGGGCTATTGCGATCAGCATTCTGATCGCTCTGCAGTATCTGCTGATCACAGCTGGAAGGCTGTAAACAGCAGATACGCTGTCTTTCTCTTTTGCTGTGCCCCGGGCACAGCGAAAGTGAAACCAAGTCATGTGTAGTACAGGAGTCATCACATGACCCTGTGCTACCATGACAACTATCGGGAGTCACGTGATCGCGTCACGTGACATCCGGTTTCGGGCGGTAAGTAAATGCTTACCGCAATCGCGCTTATAATGGCGCTGTCATGTATTGACAGCGCCATATAAGGGGTTAATCGGCACGAGCAGATAACGATTCTGCTCGTGCCTAGCAGGCACACATCTCAGCTGTGAAAATCAGCTGAGATGTGTGCCGATCGCGGCATGCTGCCGCCGGAGGACCGCGGGCAGTAAGATTATGTCATTTAGGACGTAATTTTACGGCCCGCGGTCGTTAAGGGGTTAAACTGATGAATGAGAGTAATGAACAACAGCTAGAAGAAAATGTAGGATTCAGTATGTGTGAGATGGAGCCACAGCGCTGCTCATGTAACTGAGGAACAAACAGATATTACAACAGAAAAACAGCAAATTGATACTTTAGGATTAGATGATCTTGTTGAAGCTGCTTCAAAACACTTTCCTATTTATCACATACACTGTGTTGTGCACACGCTGCAGCTGGCAATAAGAGAGAGTCTGCAAGAGGGACCCTGATTTCACACATCCAGCTTTTCGCCGGTTTGGCGGATGTGGCGCACTCCAGTAAAGTGTATACAGTACAGTGACAGCGTGACAAACGCCGGTCACATGCTGTCATGTGACCCGGAAGTTGCGGCGCTGCCACTGTACTGTATCCTACTGTACTGGCGCGCACCGCATCCGCCAAACCGGCGAAAAGCCGGATGTGTGAAACTGGGCGGACTTGCTGGAAATCTGACTGGAAAAGTGAGGAAATTGGTTATTGCCACCAGAACCCCTAAAATTTATTCCATCTTGAAGAGACGTGCTGGGAAAGGGGAAATTGTTGATCAAGCCACTCGGTGAGGCAGCACTTATTTAATGACTGAGCAATTGAACTAAAATCATTTCTTATAGATATGGTGAACCCTCAAGTAACCTTAAATGAAGGTCAATGGACACAGGTGACTGAATTGAAGGAATTGCTTAATCACCCATTTACCGTGACTAAAAAATTACAAGCTGAGGATTTCACTCCTGGCTTTTTCATAAGGGAGTGGAAGAACTTGCTATTTTGCCTATCCCAAAGAGGTTGTTTAATCACAGATGGCATTTCTGCTTCAATGAAACGGAGAGAGACAGCTATTGGAAAATAAAATTCTTCTGGCAGCTGTTTATGTGGACCCAAGTCATCGTATACTGCTTAATGATCCACAGCTTACTAAAGGAAAAGAAGCTTTGAGTGAGGTAGCAGTTAGGATGAGCGGCTACAGGACTGCCAGGCACAAGAGGACTTGGGTCCTGACAGTGCTACTGCTGCCATATCTTCATCCTCATCAGATGAGGAGTTTAACTTTGACAAGTATTTGGATGACGTGGAGCAGGCAAAGCGTTGCCGCAAGGAAAAAGATTTCACCCCGTCTCCTATAGCAGCAGATTGACCAGATTTCAGTAACATTTTTCACTTGCTCTCAAAGAAATAGAAAAATTAAACCGTTCATCAAAACTGACTGTGCATGAGGCAATTCCTTTATACCCGACAATTGTTAGAGATGTTTCCCATGTGGTTACGGCTTTGCCTCCAACCCAAGTTACTGTAGAGAGGTTGTTCTCTAGCCTTAACATTATTAGGTCAGATTTGAGGTCATCTGCGAAGGAGGATCTGATGGAGGCAATTCTATTTCTTAGAATAAATTCATAGACTGCACAAATGTTATTTACTATGTTTTTGTTGAAAACTGTTTTTTGCCGGGGTATGTGCAGTGATGATGGGAGCGGTAGTGCCTGCGTGTGTGCGGGGATGATGGCTGCAGTAGTGCTGGGGTGTGTGCAGTGATAATGATGGGCAGGGCCGCCATCAGGGCATTACTACTGTGCCTGGTGTACTGGGCCCGGTGAAGAGGAAGGGGGGGGGAAGCCCGGCTGAGCCAGGGACAATTACTTAGTTTTATTAAGCCACGGGCCAGCGGGTCCCAGTCACAGCAGAGAGGCCCGGCAGTGCTGCTTTTGCCACTATACACGTGGCTAATTTGCATCGCATGTATGTGCTGGAGATACCGCCTATGCAGCTGCACTGGGCCCCGAGTTTCAGGGGCACTCTTCCTGGCCTGTCAAGAATAAGGCCAATCTGACCTGTAGCTGCTCAAGGCTCTGGGGGCTCCTGGCAAGATTGCCCTCATCGCATGCAGCGTGCCGGGTAGGGAGCGATCCGCAGCTCTGTATAGTGTAGAGAGCGGAACTCAGGAGTTTGTCCTCGGATACCTGCCCTGAACTTTTCTTTGTGACACAGGTGAGCACTCCTTGATGACGTCATCACGCCGCGCACGCCTGTGTCATTTGAAAGGTACCCGGGAGCTGGGAGGTGAAGAAACAGCGTGGCGTTGGTCCGTACAGCCGGTACAGGCGAGGTAAGGGTAAAATTTCGTTTTATTTTATTTTCTTTTTAAATAGACTCAGGAGGCGATAATAAGGAGGGGATTCAGGGACTTATGGTGATCGCGGGGGAGGGGAACATCATATCTGAATTTACAGGCATCCTGTCAGGTCCTCTGTGTCCTCCAGCAGCATTCACACACACACACACACACATACATATATATATATATATATATATATATATATATATATATATATATATATGTATAATATATAAAACTCAGTGTATGTGTGTATGTTTGTACGTGTGTATGTATGTCCGCTAAAGGAATTCGCACCGCCACATTTACAATCACGAAATGTTGCACAGACGCTCCATGTGACTCAGGGAACGTCATAGACTATGTTTTGACAGGAAAATTTAACCCCGTGCTTTACCGTTACACTAAAAAAAAACATGTCTACTTTTAACTGAATGTAGGTGGGAGCTAAAGGTCATTAATAGCAGTGTCAGTCACTGTCAGTGGTTGCTATAGGAACAAAATGGTAATATGATGTCAGTGGTGAGACGGATAGAGAGAGACAGAGACAGACAGACAGAGACACAGACAGAGACAGCCCTGGAAAGAGACAGCCCTGGAAAGATGGTGAGGGGGTGCTTTGCTGGTGACACTGTTGGGGATTTATTCAAAATTGAAGGCATACAGAACCAGCATGGCTACCACAGCATCTTGCAGCGGCGTGCTATTCCATCCGGTTTGCATTTAGTTGGACCATAATTTAATTTTCAACTGGACAATGACCCCAAACACACCTCCAGGCTGTGTAAGGGCTATGTGAATAAGAAGGAGAGTGATGGGGTGCTACGCCAGATGACCTGGTCTCCACAGTCACAAGACCTGAACCCAATCGAGATGGTTTGGGGTGAACTGGACCGCAGAGTGAAGGCAAAAGGACCAACAAGTGCCAAGCATCTCTGGGAACTCCTTCAAGACTGTTGGAAAACCATTTCCGGTGACTACCTCTTGAAGCTCATCAAGAGAATGCCAAGAGTGTGCAAAGCAGTAATCAAAGTAAAAGGTGGCTACTTTGAAGAACCTAGAATATAAGACATATTTTCAGCTGTTTCACACTTTTTTAAGTATTTCATTCCACAAGTGTTAATTCATAGTTTTGATGCCTTCAATGTGAATCTACAATTTTTAGAGTCATGAAAATAAAGAAAACTCTTTGAATGAGGAGGTATGTCCAAACTTTTGGTCTGTACTGTATATATATATATATATATATATATATATATATATTAGCTGTACTACCCGGGATAATAACTGTTGTTAACAAAATAGAATGTATTAACATTCCCAGCATAGAATGTATAAATAGAATGTATTAACGCCCGGGATAGTAACTGTCTCTCTGTTTCTCTCCCATTCTCTGTCTGTCTCCCCCTCTGTATATATATCTCTTTCTCTCTCTCGCTCTCTATCTCTTTGTCTGTCTCTTTCCCTGTCTGTCTCAATCTCTTTCCCTGTCTGTCTATCTATGTCTTTCCCTGTCTGTCTATCTATCTCTGTCACTTTCCCTGTCTGTCTCTTTCCCTCTCTTTCCCTGTCTGTCTCTTTCCCTCTCTTTCCCTGTCTGTCTCTTTGTCTCTCTTTACCTGTCTTTGTCTGTCTTTTACCCTGTCTGTCTCTTTCCCTTTCTTTCCCTGTCTGTCTGTTTCCCTGTGTCTCTCTGTCTCTTTGTCTGTGTCTGTCTCTGTCTGTGTCTGTCTCTTTCCCTGTCAGTCTGTCTCTTAGTCTGTGTCTGTCTCTTTGTGTCTGTCTCTTACCCTGTCTATGTCTGTTTCTTACCCTGTCTTTGTCAGCCTCTTTCCCTGTCTGTGTCTGTCTCTTTCCCTGGCTGCATTGTGACACGCCATCATTCCATATAAGGGCGTGGCTGCGCATTCTTCTGAAGTTCTGGCTGCACTGTGGCTCCCAGCTCCATTCGCTTTAATGGAGGCAGGTTTTTTGGTGAATAACTGTAAAGAGTGGGGTTAAAATTTCCCCTCAAAACATAGCCTATGATGCTCTCAGGGTCCAGAAGTGTGAGTGTGCAAAATGTTGTGGCTGTAGCTGCGACGGTGCGGATGCCAATCCCGGACATACACACACACACACATACATACACAGACACACACATTCAGATTTATAGTAACTGTCTCTCTGTTTCTCTCCCATTCTCTGTCTGTCTCCCCCTCTGTATATATATCTCTTTCTCTCTCTCGCTCTCTATCTCTTTGTCTGTCTCTTTCCCTGTCTGTCTCAATCTCTTTCCCTGTCTGTCTATCTATGTCTTTCCCTGTCTGTCTATCTATCTCTGTCACTTTCCCTGTCTGTCTCTTTCCCTCTCTTTCCCTGTCTGTCTCTTTCCCTCTCTTTCCCTGTCTGTCTCTTTGTCTCTCTTTACCTGTCTTTGTCTGTCTTTTACCCTGTCTGTCTCTTTCCCTTTCTTTCCCTGTCTGTCTGTTTCCCTGTGTCTCTCTGTCTCTTTGTCTGTGTCTGTCTCTGTCTGTGTCTGTCTCTTTCCCTGTCAGTCTGTCTCTTAGTCTGTGTCTGTCTCTTTGTGTCTGTCTCTTACCCTGTCTATGTCTGTTTCTTACCCTGTCTTTGTCAGCCTCTTTCCCTGTCTGTGTCTGTCTCTTTCCCTGGCTGCATTGTGACACGCCATCATTCCATATAAGGGCGTGGCTGCGCATTCTTCTGAAGTTCTGGCTGCACTGTGGCTCCCAGCTCCATTCGCTTTAATGGAGGCAGGTTTTTTGGTGAATAACTGTAAAGAGTGGGGTTAAAATTTCCCCTCAAAACATAGCCTATGATGCTCTCAGGGTCCAGAAGTGTGAGTGTGCAAAATGTTGTGGCTGTAGCTGCGACGGTGCGGATGCCAATCCCGGACATACACACACATACATACATACACAGACACACACACACACACACACACACACACATTCAGATTTATAGTAACTGTCTCTCTGTTTCACTCCCATTCTCTGTCTGTCTCCCCCTCTGTATATATCTCTCTGTCTCTCTCTCTATCTTTGTCTGTCTCTTTCTCTGTCTGTCTCAATCTCTTTCCCTGTCTGTCTGTCTATCTCTTTCCTTGTCTGTCTATCTATCTCTGTCACTTTCCCTGTCTGTCTCTTTCCCTATCTCTCTTTCCCTCTCTTTCTCTGTCTGTCTCTTTCCCTCTCTTTCCCTGTCTGTCTGTTTCCCTGTGTCTGTCTCTTTGTCTGTGTCAATTGGAATTGGAACGCGTGAGGATAAAATTTCCCCTCAAAACATAGCCTATGATGCTCTTGGGGTCCAGACGTGTGAGTGTGCAAAATTTTGTAGCTGTAGCTGCGACGGTGCAGGTGCCAATCCCGGACATACACACACACACACACACACACACACACACACACATTCAGCTTTTTATATTAGATATATATATAATCTATCTATATCTATCTCAGAATTCCCTGCCTTACCAGCTTTGATAGCAGCTGTTTCTGCGCTAATTAGGCCTGTGACTCTGTGACTAGTTGCAGGGGCCGTTGTTTCCCTAGACTAGTCGGCCATCTTTCCATGCTATCCCACCTCTGTGGGCATAATAACATGATTTCCACAAGTCGGTGTCACCGCTAGCTCCTGGAAAATTTGTGCATATGCGCCGCTGTGTTCACTCACCCACACCTCACGGCTACAGAGAGGCGCAATGAGCATGGTCAGAGGTGCAGAAGCTGTTCCTCTGATCATGTACAGTTATTACTTATTGTATAATGTATAGTCTGGTGCATATTTATATTCAGGGGCACAGTGTGGGGTAAATGTATGTATACAATATATGTGACCTTGTTATTTTCAGGGCTGCGGTGATCAATGTGACAAGAAGAGTAGTGGCTGTAAGATGGCGCCATGAAGGTCTAACCAGATAGAGAAGAGACAACAGAAAATAACTTACCAGATGAGACGTAAGCGGTAAGTAACTTTCTGAAAACATTTATTCTGTACTGTATGACTTGGAGTATTGCTGTTGTTAAACCCGTTGAGTCCCATTATCACATTTGTGTGACATTTCTGTGTGTTGTCAGACTTTTTTTATCAGACGGCACGCAGACCCCTAGAGTTTCATAGATGCATTGACATATATGTGAAAATCACAGCTCTGAGAATGAGATCTGCCAGACTCGGAGCATGTGCTGTTCTGATCTGATTATGAAGAATAGGACAAACTCCATGAGTCTGTGCGCTGTCTGAGAAAAAAAAGTCATACAGCACACTGACACTGCACACGGACGCAGGATGCAACCTCATTAGTTAGTGTACTCACTATGGAAAGCGCCTTCCTTAAGTACATCGTTTCTCCTTTTATTATGTATAACACTGTCCCTTATTAGCATCCTCGCTAGTTATGTATGGTGCTGTCCTTTATTATATAGTGTCCTCTCTTTTTCTGTATAGCACCGTCTCCTATATAGCATATTCTCGTTATTTTTGTTATTCACAGCTCCCTCTCTTTATTATATAATCCTCTCTTGTTAGATATAAAATGACTGCTGATGGAGCAGCATCTGACCAGAAGACCAGCCCACCAGAAAAGAAGCTTTACCATGTTCCATCAACAGTCATGTCATTTTATATCTAACAAGAGAGGAAGCTCTGAAATAAAGACAGAGCTCTATAACAAAAATGACAAGAGAATCCAATATGCAAGGAATGGTGCTGTACATAACAAAAGAGGGCACTATGTAATATACATGTATATACATATAAATCTTCAGCTTTGTCACCATAAAAAAAAGGAGGCCCAGGAACAATTTCTTGCACAGCTTTCAGTGTCCGCTCCTGTGCTGGAGGCAGGGGCAGAGCAGGGCACAGCGTGCAGCAGTGTGATGAGGTCATCACATTGCTGCAGGAAAGCAGAGCCGTGGAGGTGGCGAGGACTTGGCAACCGGCGGAGATAGGTATTCGCTCTGTGAGCCGAAGACAGGTGTAAAGGCCGCTTTACACGCAACAATATCGCTAACGAGAGGTCGTTGTGGACACGGAATTCGTGACGCACATCCGGCCTCGTTAGCGACGTCGTTGCGTGTGAAACGTATGAACGACCGCTAACGATCAAAAATACTCACCTTTTCGTTGATCGTTGTCCGGTCGTTCTAATCCCGATTATCGTTGCTGCTTTTGCACACAGGTTGTTCGTCATTCCTGAGGCAGCGCACATCGATACATGTGACACCCCAGGAACGACGAACAACAGCTTACCTGCGTCCTCCGGCAACGAGGTGGGCGTGACTTTCCTTCGGCTGCTCTCCTCCCCTCCGCTTCTATTGGCCCCCACACAGCTTATCTCTGTCTATTACGTCCACACAGCTCCTCTCCATAATATTCCCCCACCCCCCAATACACAGCTCTTCTCATTCTACTATTCCCCACAAACAGCTCCTCTCCATAATTCCGCCTTCACAGCTCCTCACTACAATATTGGCCCCTCACACACTGCCCCTCTGCATACTATGTGTCCTTCACAATCCTCTCCTCCATTGCCCCATGATGTGGCCCCATAGTAATAACAACCTCCCCCCTTCTCTTATAGTAGGATGTTTAATATTTACCTCTTCCTCGAGTACTTACTTTTTCCAGATGCACCAGGAGGAGCAGCAGCAGTATGATGAGGTCACAGAGAGGCATGATGACTTCATCACGCTGCTGCATGTCAGAGAAGGGGATTACAAGTGCTGCTCTGCCACAGTCCCAGTGCCAAAGTGTTAAACTGCATTCTCATCTGACTTTGATCAAACTGTGGTCAGAGAGTCATCCGTTCTTTTCGTAAGTGAAGAAATAAAAAGTTTCTTCACCTTATCCATTATGATAGTCCATGAAAATCAGACCGCAGTCATTTGTCATCCAAGCGTGGTATGATTTTTGCACTGACCCTAAAGTGGGCTTTACACGCTGCGATCTCGCTAGCGAGATTGCAAGCGATTGTACCTGCCCCTATTGGTTGTGCGACACGGGCAAATCGCTCCCCGTCGTGCACAACTTTGTTAGTCCCCATCACACGAACTTACCTGCCCCGCGACGTCGCTCTGGCCGACGAACCGCCTCCTTTCTAAGGGGATGGTTCGTGCGGTGTCACAGCAACGTCACACGGCAGGCGACCAATAGAAGCGGAGGGGCGGAGATGAGCGGGACGTAACATCCCGCCCACCTCCTTCCTTCCTCGTTGCCAGTGGAGGCAGGTAAGGAGATGTTTGTCGCTGCTGCGGTGTCACACACAGCGATGTGTGGTGCCACAGGAACGACGAACAACATCGCTAATACAAAGAGAACGATTTTTTGATTCAGGACGACCTCTCCACGGCAAACGATTTTGTGCACTTTTGCGATCGTTTTAGGTCGCTCGAACGTTTCACATGCTGTGATATCGCTAACAGCGCCGGATGTGCGTCACAAACAACGTGACCCCGACGATAATACGTTAGCGATATCATAGCGTGTAAAGCCCGCTATAGACTTGCATTGCCGATTTTGATCCAACTTTTGGATCAGAATCGGACATATCTCAGCGATTTTCCTTGGACCACACAATCTGCAAAAAAATCAAAGACTTGTGACTGGCCCCATAGACAGAAAGCCATGGAACCCATAGGGTGTAGGGGCGACATGACAGTCTGGAGGGTAGGGAGTTGATGGGGTTAAATGGTGATATCATAGGAAGGTGGAAGAAGATGATGATTGGTTAGGGAGGGGAGTATGGTGGGAGGAAAAGGAGGAGCTGCATGGATATATAGGAGGAGGTGGGAGCCAGTTACCTTCTCTTGCACTTCCTGGACGACAGCTTCCCACCCACCCTCCCTTCTATTGTGTATTGTTATTGTTATGTTTATATGCATGTATAATTAGTAACTTTTAAAGAGGCTTTATGTAAAAAAATAAAAAAAAAAAATAGTGTGAAAAGAAAGGATTGGGGAAAGTGTGTTGTGTATATATAAAAAAAACAAAAAAAACAAAGAACAAAACAGGAAAAAGGAAAAAGTATTTCTTTGTGGATTGTGATGTATACTGTTATTTGGGGATTCTTGTAAGTGGGGTGAATACGTTGGTTGGTAAAGTGGGAGTATTTGTGTATTTATATGATGTATATGTGAATGGTCAATATGAATAATGGTGTTTATGTCCTTTGTCACAGCAGTGGGGTAGGTCTGTCCAGAGGAGCTCTAATGGTTACTGGTGCCTGGATGGAGAGCCATTGGGGAAGGTACAGTGGCTCCGGTTACTGGTGACCTGCAGGTACAAGGTTGTCTGCAGGGTGGAAGTATTGCTCCGTTGGTGATCAATGCCTCATATATGGGTCAGGGTTGTTGCCAAGGGTTATATATTAAAGAGTTGATGGTTGCCGGGGAGTCATAGGTGGGTACAGTGGCTCAGGTTACAGGTACTCGGAAGCACAGGGGTTTTTTTTGTCTGGGTAAGGGATTACTCCTTTGGTGAGTATTACCTCATATATATATATATATATATATATATATATATATATATATATATATATGGGATCGTTGTTATGGTCAGTAATCCTTTTGGTGACATGGTAATCACAGGAGGAGTCACTAGTTGGGTTTCTGGTTCTGGATCCAAGTGCAGTACAGGCATGGGGTCTGCACGGCATGGGGGTTTTAATCCGTAGGTGATTAATACCTCTTATCTCTGGGCTGGTTGCAGCCGGGGATGTTGTTACATTAAAGTCGCTAACAGGATTTAAGTTTTGAGTTCACATTTACTGTTACGCACATGAGGGGTTGATCCGTAGGTTATTGATGCCTCATATCTCTGGGCTGGAGGTTTGCGGCCAGGGATGACATGGGGTTGGGGGTGAAGAGTAAGGTGTCGGATTTGAGGCTCAGTTTATAATTGATGCAACTTGGGGGTTTAATCCGTAGGTGATTAATACCTCCGATCTCTGGGTCGGTGTGTTGCGGCCGGGGATCGTGTTCTGGTGGTGGAATATATATACAGTGGCTTCGGTTACAGGGATCTTGCAGGCATGGGGTCCTGCAAGGTTGGGGTATTGATCCGTAGGTGATTAATGCCTCGTATCTCTGGGTTGGTGTGTTCCAGTTACATGGATCTTGCAGGCATGGGGTCCTGCAAGGTTGGGGTATTGATCCGTAGGTGATTAATGCCTCGTATCTCTGGGTTGGTGTGTTCCGGTTACATGGATCTTGCAGGCATGGGGTCCTGCAAGGTTGGGGTATTGATCTGTAGGTGATTAATGCCTCGTATCTCTGGGTCGGTGTGTTGCGGCCAGGGATTGTGTTCTGGTGGTGGAGTATGGCCTCTGGACCGGACTTATGGCGGGGGTAGGTCTGGTCCAGAGGCGGTTTAACGGATAATGTTATTTGATTGGAGAGTCACTTGTAGGATATAGTGGCTCCGGTTACAAGGATCTTGCAGGCATGAGGTCCTGCAAGGTTGGAGTATTGATCCGTAGGTGATTAATACCTCATCTCCGGCCCGGTGTGTGTTGCGGCCAGGGATCATGTTTTGGTGGTGGAAGGTGGTTTCTGGACCGGGCCTACCCAGGGTTACGTATTGGATTACGTACTGTATTATTATGGTATTTCCTATTGTTAAATGTTGGGGACGCCCGTTGGACGGCGCCCCCTTGTGTTAGTGTGTAAACAATAGGCAATAAAGGGCTGCTGTGGCCAATTCTACCAAGTCATAAGCAGTGTCGGTGTGTTAATTATACAAGGTAGGGGGTAATTGGGAGTAATACAGGAATCAACGACCGGACAAATCCCTCCTGGAACTGTCATGTCACATGTATCTGTGTAATGAACTCATAGGAGTATGGATTGGAATTTGTATGTAGAAGTCACTTTGGTTGGAACAAGCCTGGGTAAATCCAAGCAACGACCCTTCAGTAAGACTGACATCAGTAGTATGCAAAGTTTTTGAGGGCATTTTAAGGGATGACATGCAAAAATATATTGCAGAAAATAATATGATAACAGACAGCATGGATTCATGAAAGATAAGTCGTGTCTAACCAACCTGTTGGGGTTCTATGAGGGGGTAAGTGCAAACCTGGATATTGGTAATGCAGCTGATGTGATTTATTTGGATTTTGCAAAGGCATTTGACACTGTACCACATAATAGCCTTATACTAAAGCTCCAGAAGCAAGGACTAGGGGAAACTATATGCAACTGGGTAAGGAATTGGCTAAAAGATAGGAAACAAAGAGTAGTCATAAATGGAACATTCTCTAAATGGGCTATAGTCAGCAGTGGGGTGCCGCAGGGATCTGTGCTTGGACCGATTCTTTTTAATCTCTTTATTGATGACCTTGTGGATGGGGATTGATAGTAAAGTTTCAAGGCTGCTTTACACGGTAAGACCGATTGTGCAATTTCACAATCTATTGTACCCGCCCCCGTCCTTTTTGCGTCACGGGCAAATCGCTGCCTGTGTCGCACAAAGTCGGTAACCCCCGTCACACGTACTTACCTCTTGTGCGACCACGCTGTGGGCGGCGAATGTCCACTTCCTGGAGTGGGAGGGACGTTCGGCGTCACAGCGACGTCACACGGCCGCCGGCCAATAGAAGCGGAGGGGCGGAGATGAGCGGGACGTAAACATCCCGCCCACCTCCTTCCTTCACATAGCCGGCAGCGGCCGGTTGACGCAGGTGAGCTGCTGTTCATCGTTCCCGGGTGTCACACGTAGCGGCGTGTGCTACCACGGAAACGATGAACAACTAAATTATGTTCAATCTATTTTTATTAGGTATCTTTTCAGAATTACAAAAATCATCATGAGCATATATTGAAAACATTTACAAATTTCCAACACAAAAATGTAACGAACTGTTTAGTTATGTCCTTTTGTGTCTTAAGACACAGATCCTTCTGTCCATTCCGAACCTCCCCAACGTGTCCCTGTGACCTTCTTTAGATGAGTTCATTCAGTGCTAGGAATGTAGCCAACAACAGCTACATATGTATTTCCTGGGTCACTAGGACAGAATATCTTATGAAATATTATACTGTTCGTCACTTCCAGAAAGATTAAAGACTTCATCAAAACTTTAGATAAGACTGATTAAAGAAGAACAGCGTGAAAGATACAGATAAGAGAATAGAGAAAGCAGAGGGGGGTGGGGGGGAGGGGGGGAGGGGGAAGGGATAGAAGTCACCCGGGGGACATGTGACCATGGGTCAAACCGAAGACCCTTTTCCTCCTTCCATATATCCCCGCATAGGCAGGTGTCAACAACTAAATTAAACGATATTATGGAACCTAGCGACCAGTACACGACTCATGATTTGTGAGCGATACTGCGTCGCTAGGAGGTGTCACACAGGCCGGTATCCCCAGCGATGCCGGATGTGCGTCACAAAAACCGTGACCCCGACGATCTATCGCATGATAGATTGTCTGATGTAAAGCAGCCTTCAGTCTTTGCTGATGACACCAAACTATGTAGGATATTAAAAACTGACCTTGATAGTACAATATTACAAAACGATCTGGATAAGATGTCAGAATGGGCAGATACTTGGCAAATGAGATTTAATGTTGATAAATGTAAAGTAATGCACCTAGGACGGAGTAATCCTATAGCTGCGTATACATTAAATGGAAGTAAACTCGGGACTACAGAACAGGAGAAGGACTTGTGTATTCTCATTACAAATAAGCTGAGCAGCAGCACTCAATGTCAGGCAGCAGCTGCTAAAGCAAACAAGATTCTAGGGTGTATAAAAAGAGATTAGATCCTGTGATCCCAACGTATTGTTACCCCTCTATAAATCACTTGTAAGGCCACATCTGGAATACGGGATCCAGTTTTGGGCTCCACATTTTAAGAAGGACATTCAGAAGTTAGACTTAGTTCAAAGGCAGGCAACTAGATTACTACAAGGAATGGAGGCCGCCCATATGATGAGTAATGGAGGCCGCCCATATGATGAGTAATGGAGGCCGCCCATATGATGAGTAATGGAGGCCGCCCATATGATGAGTAATGGAGGCCGCCCGTATGATGACAGGATGGAAAAGTTAGATATGTTTAGCTTAGAAAAAAGACGTCTCAGAGGAGATCTCATTTATATGTATAAATACATGTGTGGTCAATATAAAGGACTGGCACATGACTTATTCCTTCCAAAGACAATACTAAGGACAAGGGGCATACACTGCGAGTGGAAGAAAAGCGATTCTGGCAGCTAAATAGGAAAGGGTTCTTTACAGTTAGAGCAGTCAGACTGTGGAATGCCGACCACAAGAGGTAGTAATGGCAGATACTATAACAGCTTTTATATCAGGGCTGGATGATTTCCTCAGTACACACAACATTGTTGGTTATAAATGACTTGGGGACAAAATGTAGAATTGGTGGAGGAAGGGGGAACTAGATGGACCTAGATATTTTTTCAACCTAAGTAACTATGTAACAGAGGAACTCTGTAATTAGCTTCATTTCCTGCACCATTTTCCATCCTGTCACTCATTCTTCATAGCACCAACTTAAAACAATTGCTGTACATTTGCCTCCTGCGCTTATTTTTCATGAAGAATGAAAAATAAAATGATCATTTTTCCAATAAACACTCGGTGTAAATGAAGTGTAAAATTGTTCAGGTTGACTTCTGGAGTGTAGGGTAGTGACATACAGAGGCGATGCAGAGCAGTGCCCAGGAGGGGAGCGGAGGAGGTGGAGGTCAATAAGCAGGGAGCAACGACCAGTCGTTCAGAGCTCTGTTCAGGGAGCGGCGAGGGTACTCTCATTTTAAGAGAGGCCCCATTTGTGTTGTTTATACAGGAGCAGGGGAAATGTGAAAGAAAGTGATGGATACAACCATTATCAGACATAAGCAGTATACGAGGGTCAGAAAAGCGTTTTTTAATGTCACACTGGGGAAGAAGAAACATATCTGCAGATTTTCTCCCACCACATAATGGTCTCCGATTAGAAGAGATATAAGTCACAATTCAGAAAACGTATTTACTACACTTTACTTACAAGTATAATGTTGCAAAATATTTTAAGTGTTTACTGCATAATGACAAATACTCTGTAGCTTCTTCAGGAGTAGTAGTTTACTCACCTGTGCCATTGACTTGCTGGGCGACATTTCTTGCCATATTGGTGGCTCAGTGGTTAGCACTGCACGGTGGCTCAGTGGATGGCACTGTACGGTGGCTCAGTGGTTGCCACTGTGGTGGCTCAGTTGTTAACACTGTACAGTGGCTAAGTAGTTAACACTGTACGATGGCTCAGTAGTTAGCACTGTACGATGACTCAGTGATTAGCAATGTATGGTGGCTCAATGGTTAGCACTGCATAGTGGCTCATTGGTAAGCACTGCACAGTGTCGCAGTGGCTAGCACAGTACAGTAGGTCAGTGGCTAGCACTGTATGATGGCTAAGTAGTTAACACTGTATGATGGCTCAGTAGTTAGCACTGTACGATGGCTCAGTGATTAGCAATGTATGGTGGCTCCGTGGTCAGCAATGCACAGTGGCTCATTGGTAAGCACTGCACAGTGGCACAGTGGTTAGCTCAGTACAGTAGCTCAGTGGCTAGCACTGTATGGTGGCTAAGTAGTTAACACTGTACGATGGCTCAGTAGTTAGCACTGTCCGATGGCTCAGTTATTAGCAATGTATGGTGGCTCAGTGGTTAGCACTGCACAGTGGCTCAGTGGTTAGCACTGCACAGTGGCGCAGTGGTTAGCACAGTACAGTAGCTCAGTGGCTAGCACTTTATGGTGGCCCAGTGGTTAGCACTGTACGGTGGCTCAGTGGTTAGCATTTTTTGTTTTGCAATGCTGGGGTCCTCAGTTCAAATCCCACCATGTTCTCCCCGTGTTTTTCCTCCAGGTACTCCGCTTTCCTCCTGCACTGCACAGATAAAGTAAAAGGGAATTTCAATTGTGAGTCACAATGGGGACAGTGATGATGTTGGTAAAGTGCTATAAAACGGAAGTAAAATAATAAAATATCCAGTGAGTTGAGATGAGACCACACTGGTTTAACAATGGAAGGAGTGTATTTTTTTTATACAGTACAGACCAAAAGTTTGGACACACCTTCTCATCTCTAGAACAACTGTTAAGAGGAGACTTTGTGCAGCAGGCCTTCATGGTAAAATAGCTGCTAGGAAACCACTGCTAAGGACAGGCAACAAGCAGAAGAGACTTGTTTGGGCTAAAGAACACAAGGAATGGACATTAGACCAGTGGGAATCTGTGCTTTGCTCTGATGAGTCCAAATTTGAGATCTTTGGATCCAACCACCGTGTCTTTGTAGAAAAGGTGAACGGATGGACTCTACATGGCTGGTTCCCACCGTGAAGCATGGAGGAGGAGGTGTGATGGTGTGGGGGGGCTTTGCTGGTGACACTGCTGGGGATTTATTCAAAACTACCTGTACTACCCGGCTTTGCCCGGGTTAATAACTGCTGTTAACAAAATAGAATGTATTAACGCCCGGGATAGTAACTGTCTCTCCGTTTCTCTCCCATTCTCTGTCTGTCTCCCCCTCTGTATATATCTCTCTGTCTCTCTCTCTATCTCTTTGTCTGTCTGTGTCTTTCCCTGTCTGTCTCTTTCCGTCTCTTTCTCTGTCTGTCTCTTTCCCTCTCTTTCCCTCTCTTTCTCTTTCCCTGTGTCTGTCTCTTTGTCTGTCTCTTTAGCTGTCTGTGTCTGTCTCTTAACCTGTCTCTCTCTTTCCCTGTCTGTCTTTTCCCCTCTCTTTCCCTGTCTGTCTCTTTCCCTGTCAGTCTGTCTCTTTGTCTGTATCTTACCCTGTCTATGTCTGCCTCTTTCCCTGTCTGTGTCTGTCTCTTTCCCTGGCTGCATTGTGACACGTCAACATTCCATATAAGGGCATGGCTGCGCATTCTTCTGAAGTTCTGGCTGCACTGTGGCTCCCAGCTCCATTCGCTTTAATGGAGGCAGGTTTTTTGGTGAATAACTGTAAAGAGCGGGGTTAAAATCTCCCCTCAAAACATAACCTATGACGCTCTCGGGGTCCAGAAGTGTGAGTGTGCAAAATTTTGTGGCTGTAGCTGCGACGGTGCGGATGCCAATCCCGGACATACACACACACATACATACATACACAGACACACACACACATTCAGCTTTATATATTAGATTAACGCCCGGGATAGTAACTGTCTCTCTGTTTCACTCCCATTCTCTGTCTGTCTCCCCCTCTGTATATATCTCTCTGTCTCTCTCTCTATCTTTGTCTGTCTGTCTCTTTCCCTGTCTCTCTCGCTCTCTATCTCTTTGTCTGCCTGTCTCTTTCCCTGTCTGTCTCTGACTGTCTGTCTCTTTCTCCGTCTGTCTCAATCTCTTTCCCTGTCTGTCTATCTATCTCTGTCACTTTCCCTGTCTGTCTCTTTCCCTCTCTTTCCCTGTCTGTCTGTTTC